>NW_026941473.1:0-132444 GCF_032062105.1 Saccostrea cuccullata
TGCAAACATTTAGCCAATGATAAAATTCCACCTTGTTCAAAATATAATGGCTTGTGCTTTCCTACCAGACCATATGAATTAGAACTCACTGAAGTGGAAGAAAAATTGGTTTCCCTCAGAATTCCATTCGTGCAGCTTCATGAACTTCCACGAGGAAAACAAATCAGTCTTCATGGAAACATTGTGAATGTACCTACCAACATCAATCAAACAGTGGCAAAATTACCAAGGACTCTTGATGAAAACTTAACTATACCGATGAAACTAAAAAGGAAACTTTCATATAAACATCATGTGAATTATCAGATAGTGAGACCTGAAAAAGTTATAAGAGCTGTAGAATGGTTGCTTTTAAACAGCGAACAATACAAAGAAGCAGGGGTAACACTGGACAAATCTTGGAGGTGCAACCTGGAATTAGAAACAGGATCAACTTCTTCCATAGAAGATGATGTTCACAAAGAAGATGAATGGAATGAAATACCTGAAGAAGATCTACCTTGTGGAACTCTTGATACACTTCTTCACCCACAAGATATTGAAACAGAAGGATCAAAAATTATTTCATTTGCTCCTGCAGAGGGTAATTCACCATTAAACATATTTTTTGACAGAAATGCAGAAGAAATGAGTTTTCCAACTATCTTTTGTGGCAAAGTTCGACCTGAAAACAGCCAGAGGGAAGTAAAGCTGTCGTACAGTGATATATGCAAGTCTGAACTGCGAAATGTGGATAGGAGAGTTGCTAGTCACATACCAAACATATTCTTCAAGTTCAAAAAAATTCAATCTAAAAATGTAATGGACAAAGCAAACATTTGTCTTAGAAAAACAAAGAAAACAGAAAATCTCTCAGCAGGATATTTGAAACATCCAGAAAACATTAATAAGTTGTGCAGACTAGATGAAGGATTTAGGATATTTCGGGATCTTAGAGGTTCTCCACCTTACTGGGAACAGGCAAAGAAAGACATTTTTGCTCTCATCAGACAACTTGGAATACCAACCTTTTTTACCTCATTTTCTGCCGCAGAAACTCACTGGACACATCTGTTACAAATACTTGGATGGACTGTGGACAAAACAAGATACTCTGAAGAAGATGTAAAGCAGTTTAATTTCTTCAAAAAGGCAGATTTACTTAGAAAAGATCCAGTCACTTGTGCAAGACATTTTGATCACCAAGTTCAAATATTCATAAATCAAGTATTGAAAAGTTCCCTAGGTCCAATTGGAAAAGTGTCTGATTTTTTTTACAAAGTTGAATTTCAAATGCGAGGCTCTCCGCACATTCACATGGTAATTTGGATAGAAAATGCACCAAAATTTGGAGAAAATGATGAGAATGACATTGTATCTTTTATTGACTCGTATGTCACTTGTGCAAAGAAAGAGGAAATTGAAGAATTAGTGCAGTATCAACACCATGCTCATGGCAGAACTTGTAGAAAAAGAAACAAAAATGAGTGTAGATTTAATTTTCCTCAACCACCAATGCAAAATACTTGCATTTTATGCCCTTTAGAAGATGGTATTCCTGAAAAGGAGAAAGAAAATCATAAACAGAACTGGGAAAAAGTAAAAAAATATCTTGATGCTATGAACAAAGGAATCAAAATGACATTTTCAAAGTTTCTTAAGGAATTAAATCTTTCCAATGACCAATATATGAATGCTATAAAATCATCTATACAAACCACCACAATCTTTTTAAAAAGAGAATTAGATGAACTAAGAATCAACAGCTATAATCCTGTTCTTCTAAAATCATGGAGAGCCAATATGGACATTCAATTCATCCTTGATGCTTATGCATGTGTAATGTATATTGTAAGCTACATTTCCAAAGCACAAAGGGGAATGAGTACCTTACTATTTAATGCATGCAAAGAAGCAAAAGAAGGCAATTTAGATCTCAGGAAGCAAGTCAAAGCAATAGGTGACAAGTTCCTTAGTCATGTGGAAGTATCTGCTCAAGAAGCCGTTTATTTTATCCTTCAAATGCCATTAAGAAAATCCTCCAGAGAAGTTATTTTTATCAACACAGCACCTGAGAAAGACCGTGTAATTATGTTGAAAAGTTCAAAGGAAATTGAAAACTTACCAGATGACTCCACAGATGTTGAAGAATCTAACAACATTCAAAGATATAAGAATTGATCACCAGACATGGAAAACATATGCCTGGCTGACTATGTGTCATTATACAGAGCAGTTGGAACAGTGTCATCAAAAGCAAGCTGTTATACTGATAATCAAAGTGATGATGATGAAAAGGAGAAGAACACTGTGGATCAAACAGAAGAAAGCACTGAAAGAAAGAAAACAAAAAGTTCTTCCACATTAAGGAAAAGAAGACAACAAGCAGTAATACGCTGTGTTGGATACAACGAAAAAAATGATCCAGAAAACTTCTATCATGAGTGCTTGTTTCTTTACCATCCATGGAGAAATGAAGGAAGAATAATTGGACAAAGAGAAACATACTTTCAGAGGTTCACTGATCTTGTTACAACAACAAACATATTAGAAAAAATGCAAGAATATAACCATACATGGAAGGATTTAGATCAAGCTATGGAGTATTTAAAAACTGTCAGTGAAGAAGCACTCGATAGTCACTGGGATATAATAGCTCCCTGTTCAGAAGCTTTGGAAAAGGCAGACATTGAGGAAGGAACAAAGGAGGTTACAGAATATCCTACTTATGATTCCTCTGATGTATCTATTCTGGAAAATTCATCAAATGATTCACAAGAAGTAATGGTAAAATACATGAAAGATGAAGAATATTTTTCTCTAGTTCGATCTTTAAACAAAGAACAGTACACATTTTTTATTCACATTCTTCATCATATGAAAAATGAAGTGAAGCCTTTGTACGCTTTCCTTACTGGTGGAGCTGGAGTTGGAAAAACTGTACTTGTAAAATCAATTTATCAAGCTCTTATCCGTCATTTCAACAAACAGCCTGGCAGTAATCCAGATGACCCAAAAGTTTTGTTAGCAGCTCCAACAGGGAAAGCAGCTTTTCTCATCAATGGTAACACCATCCACAATTTGTTTCAAATTCCAGCAAGTCAAGGATTCTCTTACAAACCTCTGAGAAGTGAGCGCCTCAATACACTACGCTGTAAATTCCAAAGTACCAAATTAATAATCATTGATGAGATCTCTATGGTTGGGAACAGGATGTTACAGTATATTCATCAACGTCTTCAACAAATAACAGGGACTTCAAAGCTGTTTGGAGGCATTTCTGTGTTGGCTGTTGGAGACTTGTATCAACTCAAGCCTGTCTTTGATGGCTGGATATATGAAAACCTGCGTGATGATTATGGACCTCTGGCAACAAATCTCTGGAAGGACAACTTTAAAATGTATCACCTACAACAAATCATGCGACAGAAAGAGTCCAAAGAATTTGCTGCTATTCTAAATCGTATTCGAGAATGCAAACACACAACAGAAGATATTAACATTCTAAAAGGAAGAAAAATTGAAAAAGACGAAACAAAAAAAGACTACCCATTATTAGTTCCTCATATCTTTCTTCAAAATAAAGAAGTCAAAAGCTTCAATTCAAGAATATTTAACATTTCTCATCAAGACAAGTTTACACATCAAGCTAGAGACTTTATCATAGGTGATGTAGACCAGGAAATTAAAGAAAAGGTGAAAAAGAGCATACCTGATGACACAAACAAGACCATGGGACTGGAAAAAGTCTTGGAATTATGTAAAGGTATGCGGTGTGAAATTTCAGTTAATGTTGACGTTGAGGATGGGTTAGCAAATGGTGCATCTGGAATTCTTGTGGATGTCTCGAAGCTTTCTGATAATTCTTTAGCATTTGATATCATGTGGGTACTATTTGATGATAAAACTATTGGACAAGTCTGCAGTGCAAATAAAAAACAATTATTCAAATCAAAAATGAACAAAGCATGGACACCACAGGGCTCGACATTAACTTTTTTTCCTACTTGTCCATTCGGACAAGTGACCAAGATATTTACTTGTCCGAACTTCAACTTCACTTGTCCGAAAATTTTTCAATGAATGTCTTGTTATGTCAACTTGAAAACAATTAAAAAATTAAATGTGCTTGATTTATAAGTGTTGTTATTGATAAATAAGACAAACACATATAAAACAAAATTTTATCTAGACTTCCTGTCCTGACAACAGCATAAATGTTCAAAAGTGAATCTGTAATATCAATCAAATATATTCTAAACTCACAAACGTCGTAAGATCCACGCCATACAATAGTATGGCTGCAATTAGTGAACATCGATCCCGATCAAGTGTGATATTAGTACATAGTGATTGATATCGGGATCGAAATTCAGGTTTATGTACTGCTTCCGTGTTTATTCGATAAACTTTACAATAGTTGTTTTCTATGATTATTATTATTTGAAGACTTCTTTACATAGAAAAATCACTTGTCCAATCGGACAAGTACCCAGCAATATTCACTTGTCCGAAATTTTTTTTCATTGGTACCGGACAAGCGGACAAGCGTTAATGTCGAGCCCTGCACCAGTGATGAAAGTGAAGAGAGGGTTCATGGTTGGGAGATATAAATCTGTGCAAGTCGTAATTATATAGAGAATATATATATATATATATCGAGCAGCTGCAGCTAAAACCTATCATAGAGTCAAGGAGAGAGAGAGAGAAGCTGCAGTGGTTGATTTCACAGGAAGGTGTTTCCCCCATTGCCATTATGTCTCACTTAGCCGAGTAAAAAGTATAAATGGACTATATATTCGGGAACTAAATGAAAATAAAATACACCTTGACAATTCTGTTGTACAAGAAATGAAGAGACTGGAAAATGAAATGAAATTAGAACCAGAATTAAGTAAATTGCTTAACAACCAAAAAGATAACTTTACAATTTACTATCAAAATGCACGGTCTTTCCATAAACATTATGTGGATGTCCTCCAGGATGTAGCCCTTTATCAGCCTGACATTATGGCTTTTGCTGAATCCAAACTTTGTCAAACAGATTCCAATGAAGAATTTCTAATTCAAGATTACCATATGCAGAGGTTTGATGTAAAAACTGATGATGGATCCAGATCTCCATATGGAATAATTGTATATTACAAGTCAAAACTCCAGATTCGTGTTGAAATTCAATACAAATCACATAATATACGACATGAATTTATTGAAAGTGTTAATATAGAAATCAAAGATACACAGCTTCCATCCATGTGCCTGAAGATAGGTGTAATCTACTCATCACCCAAAACAAAATTTCCAACTCTTCAACACTTCCTTCTTAATGACTGCAAAATCAACAGTGAACAAATGGACTTCCTGTTGGGAGACTTCAATATTGACATACAGACGAAACCCAATCACAGAATCCTACAACTTATGGAAAATCATCAACAAATTGTATCTTGTCCCACAACTGAAAGCAATTCACTTCTGGACCATGTGTACATTAGGAAAAACTTTGTGAAGTATGTTCAGTGTCATGTCTTGGAAACTTATTTCTCTGACCATTTTCCAATTTTACTGTCACTGACCAATATACTCAACAAATGATAATGATTGTCAACATTTACATAAACTATATATGTCAATGAATACATCAAAGATATTTAACAAGAATATTGTGTACAATACTATAAATGTGTAATTAAATATATTTTATATATATATATATATATATATTGGTGTTGTGATTGTTTTGTTATATACATATATATAGAGAGAGAGAAAGGGAGAGAGAGAGAGAGAGAGAAAGAGAGAGAGAGAGAAATTAAAAGTTATATAGCTTAACATTGAAGTTATCTTCAATAGAAAGGAGCTTATTTAGAAAATTATGTATGTTCCCCTTTTAAAAAATGTAATAATAAAAAAAAGACTAGTAGAATTCTCTGTTATCCTTTGACTTTCATTGAGGAGTGGCATTCTCGAAGCTACATAATTAGCTTCTTTCAAATCATAATTAGTTAAGAAATCAATTACATCAGCAACTTTTAATTGTTGTTGACAACAATGATATGACTTAAGTCTGCATAGGCATTAAGCATCCTTGGATGTATCATCCATGCAAGTTTGGTCAACATAGGGCTTATAGTTACATAGAAATAAGACCTGCACATAAAATTTTAACATATTCACTCATCCGGAACATGTAGGTCAGATCCAGCATCCGAAGCAAGTCTGGTAGTATGCATCCTTAGATGTATCATCCATGCAAGTTTGGTCATCATAGGGCTTATAGTTAGAAATAAAACCTGCACCCAAAACTTGAACCTGTTCACTCATCTGGAAAATGTAGGTCAGATCCAGCATCCGAAGCAAGTCTGGTAGTATGCATCCTTAGATGTATCATCCATGCAAGGTTGGTCAACATAGGGCTTATAGTTACTTAGAAATGAGACCTGCACATAAAACTTTAACTCGTTCACTCATCCAGAACATGTAGGTCAGATCCAGCATCTGGAGCAATTCTGGTAGTATGCATCCTTAGATGTATCATCCATGCAAGTTTGGTCATCATAGGGCTTATAGTTACTTAGAAATGAGACCTGCACTTAAAACTTTAACATGTTCACTCATCCGGAACATGTAGGTCAGATCCAGCATCCGGAGCAAGTCAGGTAGTATGCATCCTTAGATGTATCATCCATGCAAGGTTGGTCAACATAGGGATTATAGTTATTACTTAGAAATGAGAACTGCACATAAAACTTGAACTCGTTCACTCATCCGGAACATGTAGGTCAGATCCAGCATCCGGAGCAAGTCTGGTAGTATGCATCCTTAGATGTACCATCCATGCAAGTTTGGTCAACATAGGGCTTATAGTTACTTAGAAATGAGACCTGTACATAAAATTTTAACATGTTCACTCAACCGGAAAATGTAGGTCAGATCCAGCATCCGAAGCAAGCCTGATAATGAGCATCCTTAGATGTATCATCCATGCAAGTTTGGTCAACATAGGGCTTATAGTTATTTAGAAATGAAACCTACACCAAAAACTGCACCAAAAATGTTAACCTGCTCCAAAAAACATTAACCTGGTCATTTCATTGTTTAAATTGCAGCATCTGAATCTTGGACTGGTACAATGAAAGCACTAGAAGCATCTTCTATGCATGTCTGATCAATATAGGACACAGAAGTAATTAAAAAGAAAACTGCTCCAAAAAACTTAACCTTAACCTGGGACGCCGACGCCGACGCCGACGCCGAGGGTATCACATAAGCTCCCCCCAACTTCGTTGAGGTGAGCTAAAAATAGTTGTACAAATACATGAGCTTGCGAGTGCATTTGTACAGCCAACTCATGCCAATATTCACCAATATAAGTTCAATAAATTCATCAAGACATTTAATACTAAATATACAATTCTGTAATTAGCAGATCTTTAATTCTGCTGTTCAATTCCCAAAAAGTGATGGTTAACATCAGCTTGCTGAAAGATTCTCTGACAGAAACCTTAGACAATTAACATGATTAACAGAATGAGTGCTGGGCACATGAAATTTAATTGTTCAAAATCACATCATTGGAACATCATTGCTTATTATCATGATTATATATATATGACTGCCGTCACGGGAAAAGGGACCTTAAGGTCAAATCTTCACAAATTGACTTTTTGGTAAATTTTGATAGCCAGACTCTTTCCAGGGATTTTTTTACCCTTTAATTCCAGGGGCCGGGGCCGTCAAGATTGGGAAAAATAGCAATATTTGGTTGAAATTGGGAAAAATATCTTCAAACAAATAAAAAGGAAAAACAAGCAAAAGTCAACTATTTAATCTTTTTTCTTATCATAATCTTTTATTGTATGAAACTGGCTTTAATCAGCTTTACTAAAATAATAGCGGCTGTTGAAGTTCAGAAGCTTCAAAATGGCAAAGCCGCAGAGTATGATAAAATTGTAAATGAACAGATTTATGCGTTGTCATCTCTTCTTACCTTTATTTAAGGGGGGACCTATGTCCGAAAAGTCTTTGTGTGAAATTTTCAAAAATTTGACATTTCTTTCCTGACCACTTGCTCTTAATTTTTAGGTATTAAAAACAATACCTTTGTATGCTTATTTTTACACAGAAGCACGTGCAAAAACAGTGTGAAATGCTAAAAATAGATCATTTTCAGACAATATTGTTCTACTCCAAATATTCGCTAAAAAGAACCAAAAATGTCAAATCACATTCGAAATTAACAGGTATTTAATTTATATGACTTAAAATGAAGGCAAATTCATCGTAATTCACCATGCATGAAAAAATATAAAGGAACACAATGTAAGTATCACCCCGTTTTTCTTGTCGTATTTTTTTACAATTCCGACATGCATAACAGGTATTATCTTAAAAAGTCTTTGTGTGAAAATGTTGTTATTCATATCGTTTGAAAGAAATGATTCATAAATTTATTTTAACAAAGAAAAAAGTATACCTTTATGATAAAATAAACGAGAAATATGACGTTTTCTTTTATTTTCGTGCTCTTGTGTCATAAAGAACTTTACTCGGTTATAACTAATATTTGCCCCCCAAATCAAACTTCGATGGAGAAATTTTTAATTAAGTTCTTAAAATGGGGAGTATATGCTGACTTCAAAGCACTGAATATTTTCGTAAGTAATGACGCCATGTGTACGTAATGACGTCACAAACATGACGTAAATTTCAGTTTTTTATGAATTTTACAGAAAAATGTACATTTTTCGTCGATATTTTGAGTAAAAGTCACCGAGCGCATGTGTGTTCAGGATCAATATTTTGATATAATGTGTAGAATGATAATATCAATGAAATATGTCAATACTGTTCCTGAACAAACTTGCGCTCTATAAATTTTAAAGCTAAAATTGTAGAAATTTTGTCCATTTTGTCCTCTTTCTGAAAAAGGATATATAATCGGACTAGTTTGTGACGCCATAAAAACAAAAATTGTGAATACACTGCTTTGACACTATAATATTTTGTGTTAATTTATATTTCTCATACAATTTATTTCAGGAAGTTTTCAAAATTTGACTTTTGTGGGGGGCAAATATATGTAATATACCGCATATAGTTCTTTTGACCTTTCTGCACTAAAAAAAGGTAAGTAAGCACAGACAAACATTTCAATATAAATTTATTTTGCGAAAAACGAGTATTTTGTTGATTAGAAACAATTTAAAGAGATTAATTATTTTCTTATTTATTCTAATCATTCCCCCCCTCTCAACCCCATTTCCCCGTCAACAACCGACACCTATTACAGGCTAAGAATGACTCTATCCAATAAAATCTACATGTACCATAAATCAGTAAGCAAATATAGTTACAAGTACATTTCTTAATTTTTTCCTTAGTTTTATCCAGAAAATACAATTATTGGTAATCATAAAATCGCAACTCCCTGATTTAAGCCGCTTTCTTTGCTGAATTTTATCTTAAATCTTTTTGCACTTATATATCAGCATATTTAATCGAGGTATTTTTTACAGCTGAGATTGCTATGAATTATCAACCATAGAAAGAAATTTCTAATATTAACAAACTCCATAAAACTGCAATTAATGATGAAAAAATTATTCTTTATGAATTGTGTACATTACTGGTTAATAAAAATGTTATGCCTATATAACAGTTGCAAAAGTCAACAGGTAAAAACAAACGTCTCTATTGTGACGTCACATAACGCTGTTTTGACGTAGGATGACATAGGTCCCCCCTTTAGAAGGTTGCTAAAAATAAAAGTTGATAGTAGGTTTGTTCCTAATGAATGATTAATTGGTACTGATTGACCAGTTTATAAGAATAAGACTCGAGAGCAATTTAATTAACCCAGCCTGAAAATTACCGTCTGAGGCAAACTGGAGAGACTGCCATAATGCACATTAATTAATTAAATAACGATCTCGACTTTAATTTTCCAGCATCGATCCCGCTTTAAAAACATCCGTAGTATTCCCAATGACTTCATTGCACATAGGGAACATAACACCTGTTTTTAATTATTTTATTTTAATAATTTACAACTTAAAACTTTTTTTTCATATTGGGAATTTTTAGGTATAAATTTGGGAAAAAGATGCACTTTTCAGCATTGGGAATGGGGCCGAATTTCGGCCCCTGAGAGACCCTTAAAAAATCCCTGCTTTCTGAATGCAAATATACATAAAGTTTGAAAATATCTCACTTTTTTTCCTATTTTATGAGCATTTTAGTGAGGCGCTCCAAAAATAACTTTGACGTTACTCAGTGAAAACGTATTGACGTCGCCTGCGTCTAATTCAGTTTTCAAAAAATCTTACTATATTATCTTTTAAAGAATAAACAACAAGTACTTATTGTTTTTTTAATCAAAGTCCCTTGTTTTCACATTTCCATGCTTTCAATTTGTCAAAATGAATGACACTAAGCTGTCTGAACCACTGGTCCCACCAAATTACCACTTTCTCTGCTTTCGATTTAAGCGGAAGTAAAGCAATTAGTCAACTCACACAATGTTTCATTTAACAAGAAATACTATATCATTGTAATCTTTCGCTTCACAGTTGAATTGTGAATTTTTAGTCATAGAATTGGGAAAATTAACATTTTTTTGCATTGGGAATGGTGCCGTTTATCAGTACCAGTTATATAAGAAAAAAAAAACCCCTGAAATATGATCAATCATGGCTTTGTTATTTTTGAAAAGAAGATTTTTAAAGAATTTTCCAATATATTTCTATGTTAAACTTTGGTCGACCATTGTGGCCCCGCCCTACCAGGGATCGACACTAACTTTAAAACCATAGTTGTCAGCAGGGCTAGCTATTTCTAATTTCTACTAGCCCTGTTCATATATTAGTTGTCCAGCAGCCGGAGGCTGGTGGCCGAGTCGCGAAGCGACGAGGGGGTAGGTGCGGGAGGGGGTTTCCCCCTCCTGCTGGTGGGGGTACGGGGGGCCTCCCCTGGGAAATTTTGAAAATAGAGATGCCAAATCCTGCATTCTGGCTGTATTTTGGGTAAAAATTATATGTATTTTTATGATTGTACCTAAGATATTTTTTTTGTTCGAAAAAGTAATTTTTTATAATCATTTAGAGTATTTTAAATCACCTTTAAAGTTTACATTTTGACTTACAAAAACAATAATTATGATTATAAAACATGTTTGAAAATAGATTTTAAAACAATTATCAGACACATTGTGTGCAATTGATAATCATTTCTGTTGCTCTGAGTGACGGAATTCTGGGAAAAAAGATTTGCACAAATTCTCCAACCAGAGGGCGTGCTTCTTCACGCACACTCACGATCTTGATCTACTTATAGACTGCATTGTTCTTCGTCGTTCTCGAAGAAAATTTATGACGACTGTCCAGCTTCTAGATGGGATATTTGTCAGTTTTTAAATCATACTATGAAAATATTTCATTGCTTCTAATAGAAGATAAGTATATTTATTCCCTCAATCGCCATTGCAAGCCGAAGATTTAAAATTGTGTATTCCTCTGGATGCCTGATGCAAGACTCCCTCGATCAATATTCAATACCTTGCATAAGACATGTACGGGTCGGAATTCACACAACAATCCACTTGCCACAAAGGTCCCAAAATAGTGAAAAAAAAGAACGATCAATTTCTTTTCACTCTAATGATAGAAGTTATGAAAACATCAGAAGATCACTGTAAGACAGTATGGTGATGGACGTGCAAGTCCACTTGTGCACGTGAACCGCGCCCACATTTGAGAAATTAACCGCAGTGGAAATGCGATAGCTGAGAGAACTGTGCTGATTTATAGACAGGGTCAACACACACACACACACCTCAATGAAAGGAGGGGGGGGAGGGAGATGGATTCCAGTATTTTAATCTATAGTTTTGCTATGATGGTAGACGTACATCATCGAAGACATTTTATGTATACGTACTGCATGTATAAACATAATTTGAATTGTTTTCTGTGGCGTTCATTACTTTTTGGGAAGCAATTCTTTTCTTTCCTAATAACACTAAAATGGATGCTCAAACTTAGAAATTGAGTTAAATATACATGCAGTATGCCCCCCCCCCCCCTTCCACATCATGCATTGCCTCGAAATGCACAACTGAAAACTGTTATTCAATAATATTTAAAAACAATCTAACACAAAGTCTACCTTCCTTTTATTCATCATAATCTATATCATTTTTATAGAATTTAACGTGATCTTATTTGCCATGGTAACTTTTAATTGTTCAATTACCGGTATGAGATGAACTTTCTCTGATGTCTGAGCCGAAGAGAATTTATATAATTATTGGAGATCATTGTAATGATCACGATGCAGACTATAACTAAAATTTATTCTATGCTTTATTATGTATTATGTACAGCATTATGTTAAAAATAATTAACTTTCTTACAATGGCATTACATTTAAGGAACACAACATGATGTATAGATCAAATCATAGACCATTACAAAACAAGAGAGAAACTTTCTGTATTCCAGTGGCTGACCCTCAGCTTTTTTAAACAAGAGGCCCATGGGCCTTATAGGTCACCTGAGCATTATACAACAACTTTCCAGTGATTGAATTTGATTCATGTTTTAAGCCAGATGCTATGGCATTCACAATTTTGAAAGAGGCATCATTGATCATCATAACTATACACTTAGCAGTTGCTTAGTTTGGTTACTTAATACCCATTGACAAGGCAGAGGAACAAAAAATACATTTCAACTAATCAGTAATATACAGCAATAATCAGTAGTGCCCCAACTACACATGAACCCCTGACCCTTAGGCCTAGATCCACACATTGCACAATTTTTGAAAAGGCATCCTTGCTTTTCAAAAATATTTGATTATAATTTAATTAATACCTAGGAGCAGATTTCAAACAATTCATTCATTTTCAGTCTATAAGTATAGCCCCCCCTCTCTATGGTACCCCTGACCCTGGGGCCTTGAAATTCACAATTCTGGAAGATAACAGTCCTTGTTCGTAACTATATAGGTAATTCAACTGCTTAAAACCCAGGAGCAGAGAAGAAAATTTTCAAAGATTTTATGTATTTCACTATAATCAATAGAGCCCCCCCCTAACACCAGAACCCTGACCCTAGGGCCCTAAAATTCACAATTGTGGTAGAGGCACTCTTGCTCATTATAACTATGCATTTAGTTTGTTTATTTAATACCTAGGAGCAGAGAAGAAGATATTCAAAGAATTCATGAATTTTCACTATATAATCAATAGAGCCCCCCCCCCCCCCCCAACACAAGAACCTCTGACCCAGGGGCTTTAAAATTCACAATTTTGGTAGAGGCACTCTTGCTCATTATAACTATGCACTTAGTTTATTTAATACCTAGGAGCAAAGAAGAAGATTTTCAAATAATTCATGTATTTTCACTATATAATCAATAGAGCCCCCCCCCCCCCTAACACCAGAACCCCTGACCTTGAGGTCCTAAAATTCAAAATTTTGGTAAAGGAACTCTTACTCATCATAACCATGCACTTAGTTAATCTATTTAATAACCAGGAGCAGAGAAAAAGATTTTTAAAGAATTCATGTATTTTCACTATATAATCAATAGAGCCCCCCCCCCCCCCCCCCCTTATACAAGAACCTATGACCCTGGGGCTTTAAAATTCACAATTTTAGTAGAGGCACTCTTGCTCATCATAACTATGTACTTAGTTAGTTTATTTAATACCTAGGAGCAGAGAAGAAGACTTTCAGAGAATTCATGTATTTTCACTATATAATCAATACAGCCCCCCCCCCCCCCCCTAACACAAGAACCCCTGACCCTGGGGCTTTAAAATTCACAATTTTAGTAAAGGCACTCTTGCTCATTTAACTTTGCACTTAGTTAGTTTATTTAATACCTATGAGCAGAGCAGAAGACTTTCAAAGAATTCATGTATTTTCATTATATAATCAATAGAGCCCCCCCCCCCCCCCAACACCAGAACCCCTGACCCTGGGGCCATAAAATTCACAATTTTGGTAGAGGCACTCTTGCTCATCATAACTATGTACTTAGTTTGTTTATTTAATAACCAGGAGCAGAGAAGAAGATTTTCAAAGAAATAATGCATTTTCACTACATACTTATTTAGCCCCACCCTAGCACTAGAACCCCTGACCCCAGGGCCATGAATTTCACAATTTTGGTAGAGGACTCATTGCTGATTACAATCATGCAAACAGTTTGACTGCTTGATGTCCAGGAGTAAAGGAGATTTTTAAAGATTGCATAAATTTTAGTGGTTTTGGCCCCACCCCTCAGGCCCCAGGGGGGCAGGGATCATGAAATTCACAATTTTTGTTCCCCTTCACCCATAGATGCTTTGTGCCAAATTTGGTTGAAATTGGTTCAGTGGTTGCAGAGAAGAAGCTGAAAATGTTCAAATGTTAACGCACGACGAACGACGGACGACGAACGACGACGGACGAAAACAGATAGCAATAGGTCACCTGAGTTTACTCAGGTGACCTAAAAAGCTAACCTTGTAATCATTTCTGTTGCTCTGAGTGAGTATTTCATTTTTGGTACAATTCTTAGTAGCCCTGCAGGGCAAGTTTAAAGGCATGTTTAGTAGCCCGACCTCAATATTCAGTTGTCCCGGGCCAGCGGGCTACCGTTAGTGTCGAACCCTGCCTACCCCCGGGGGTCATGATTTCAACAAACTTGAATCTATACTACCTGAGGATACTTCCCTATAAGTTTCATCTTTCCTGGCACAGTGGTTCCTGAGAAGAAGATTTTTAAAACATGCCACCAAATTTTAATTAATTCCCAATTATCTCCCCTTGAATGAGGTCGTGGCCCTTCATCATGTTCATATGAACAAACTTGAATCCCCTTTACCCAAGGATGCTTTGTTGCAAGTTTGGTTGAATTGGCCCAGCGGTTCTTGAGAAGAAGTCGAAAATGTGAAAAGTTTACAGACAGACAGACGGACTACAGACAAAATGTGATCAGAAAAGCTCTGAGCTAAAAATGCAATTGTTTGGGAGAAAACATGAATACATTTTATCTTATATAAATCTAGATTCAAAATTCATATTTTCCTCATTCTGAGAATATTTTTCCTTGTGATTCAAAGTCCATAATTTCATAAAATAATAACTGAAACGGCATACAAAAATTCATAAATTATTTCATGAAATGTCAGAAAATATTTCGTTATTTCTCATTATAAATTCAAATTATGGAAAACTTAACCTGTTGATTTTTTTCTGTTGAAATTTTACCAATTTATTGCAGAAATAAAAATATTACCGGTCTTTTTTTCTTTTAAGATAGATGATATAGGTAAGTTTGTTTATATTTGATACAGCAAGAGTAACTGTTCTTGCCCATTGCATCAGGTGACGGAAAACCCTCGTTTGGGGGTATACCCCAGTTTCAGGGTTCGACTAGACTGGTGATACATGTATACTAAAAACAAATGCTAAAGTATAATTTATTTTATTACCTAATCAAATGAATTTTGTTATTTTATTATAAATTCAATATTTTCATCTATTCTGTATGTATTTGAACTTTTTCTTATCTTTCAAACCGATCTATTGACTGGCGATCTATTGACCAGTCAATAGACTGCACGTTCTATTGACCGGCAACGTATTTCAGAAAAAAAAAAAAATCCGGGTTTCAAATTTAGTTGTTTTAACACTGCACAGACATATCGACACGGTAAACAATCATCTTATTTGATCTTTCGACATTGGTTTTAAAAATTGGGTGATTTCAATTGTCAGATATTTTTTTTAATGAGAGTTACTTTAATAAATACAAATTGGGACGTGGAGACCGGTTCTTCGGGTGAGACCTATTAACCGAGGTCACGTGTTGCAGTAGGTGCACTGCTGGCACGAAAAAGGTCCCTCTCCACCAGCAAGTGGTGGCGTCTCCATATGAGTGAAAATTTTTCGAGAGGAATGAAAACAATAGTCTATACAATCAATCTTTAATTAATATTACAGATGCACCAAATCTAGGTATAAATTTACAATACGGTAAGGGAACCTTCTGTACTGAATATACAATTGTGAACACTTAATACGGAAAATAAAATTAGGTAATAAAACAATTATTTAATGCCTGAACAGTCAATAGACAAGAAAATTTTTCCCTCGGTGCAGGGAACAGCTCAGTGTGTTCTATTGCCCTCGGCCGCTGGCCTCGGGCAATAGAACACACTGAGTTGTTCCCTGCACCTCGGGAAAAATATTCTGGTCTATTGACTGCTCAGGCATTAAATAATTGTATAATACAGTAATACCTCTAATATAATTACTCTATATAAAATTAATACCATAAAACTGTCGAGAGGAGACTATTGCTCTCATCTGAAGACTACTCCCTTGAAAATCAGAGCTACTCCCTGGGACTAACTCCCTCATGAATACTTATGAGTAATTTTAGCCAATCAAAGCGTTCAGTAGACGGAGCGTTCAAGGAATCTTGAGTCTTTGATGTCATGTTACATGTATTAGCAATGTAACTATTACATTGGGAACATTACTTCATTCATTTGTATGGTAGAGTTGTTCCCTAATTAATTTCCAAAACTATCGTAATCGTAATTTCAACATAAAATACGGGTCAATCATATTCTATGTGAGGTCCTTTGAATTTGCTGCATTAAATAAATAAAAAATTAGATTTGGTAAATTAAAAACGTGTTTTCTCTCGTATTTCATATTTGTTTTGTCACTTTGTTATTTCTTAAGATGGCCCTTTAGGTTATATTGATGGCCCATTCATTTTCAAAATGGCCCATCAAAAATATTGACAGTTGCGCCATAGTCACTGGGACACGATGCATTACTTATCATATACTATCTGTTACACTGCATGCATTTGTAATTATGCCTCTACAAAGTTTTTTAAATGTCTGAATATCTGGTAAGGCCTAGAAAAAAAATATGTTTGTTTCCGCTTTCCCGACCGACCCTAATTTATAGTGCCGACCCTAAAATTTTTTTTAATGCTTTTGTCCCAGGAAGTGCAAGATTTCACCCAGGGAATTAGAGTCTCCAACTTTGCAAGCTTTTAACCTTTCTATTATAAGTTTAAGTCACAGAAATGCTTGAAAACACCATTTCTTTTGTCATTAATATTTTTTCTATACATGTTTTGATTAAAGAGGCAAAAACAAAAATTTTTCAAAAAAAAAAAAAATTGCCTTCCTACCTACCCTATATTTTTTCAGCCTGAAAGCAGAAACAAACATATTTTTTTTCTAGGCCTAATTTTTAAAAAAAATTAAATCGCTTAATATGATTGTTTCAATATAATAAAACAGTTATGGAATAGGAACTTGAGAAATAGTAAATTTATGGTTCCCTTCGGCAGGAAAATATTTCCTGAGGTGGTGAAGTTTCCAAAATCCTTCCTCGGGGAACCATAAATTTGCAATTTCCCTCGTACCCATTCCATAACTGTATGTAGTCAAATATGCCTTTTTATGCGCCCGGATCGATAGATCCAGGGCGTATATTGTTTTTGTCCTGTCTGTCTGTTTGTCCGTTTGTTTGTTAGTTTATTTGTTTGTCTGCAAACTTTATCCTTAGCCATAACTTTTTAAACCATGAGAGATAGAGACTTCATTTTTGGTATGCATACACCACCAATTATGCTCTTTCAAATGACACCAAGGTAAATGACCTTGTGACCTTGACTGTGACATATATGCTAAAAATAGCTTTTTATCTGCAAACTTTAACCTTCGCCATAACCATGATAACTTTTGAACCATGAAAGATAGAGACTTCATATTAGGTTTGCATACTCCTCTTATTAAACCCTTTCAAATGACATCAAGGCCAATGACCTTGTGACCTTTACTATGACCTATATCCTAAAGAAAGTTTTTTCGTACCTTTGCCATAACTTTCGAACCATAGAAGATAGAGACTGTATTTAGTATGCATACTCCACTAATTAATTTCTTTCAAATGACACCAAGGTCAATGACCATGTGACCTTTATGCTAAAAATAGTTTTTTCGAAACCTTGCCATAACTTTTGAGCCACAAGAGGTAGAGACTTCATACTTGGTATCCGGCATACTTTACTAATCAATTTCTTTCAAATGATTCCAAGGTCAATGACCTTGACTGGGATATATATGCTAAAATAGCTTTTTTTAAAAGATTTGTTGCCACAGGGCGCATAGTGTTTCACAAACACATCTTGTTTGTAAATAATTTATAACATTGTTCAAAACTAACACGTCATACGATAATTTTAGCATAACTCATGCAGTAGTCTCTAACATCAGTGAGTTTCTTTAAAAATACGGTAAAAGAAATACTCAAATGAACCATCCTGACACGGACTTTAACCGCCAAAATTTCCACCTTTAAAAATATTGTTGCTTAAGACATGTCGTAATGAATTATCCATATTGCACTGACAGTGACCAAGTTCCTATATGAAATCGAAGAAAACAACAACAAAACCTATTTATTTGTCATTACTCACCGTTTATAGATGTAAGGACTGAGTTATTGACATCGTATGACAATATATTTATAACCGCTGATTCCTTGTTTCTTTTTCGGTCATCCTGGAAAGCGATTGGCTGCAGCGAAGTCATTCATTTAATGTCGACTCTAGGGTGTTTCAGCTCTAGGATGTTTCAATCCAAATTTTGACGCGAGTAATCTGCGTAGGTGTTTAATAACTGCCTGGTTGCAGACATTTGAAATGTGTTCGATTTTTAAAATCATTAATTGGAGTGAATTCCCGTTCTCTGATTCTTTTCGGGAAACTTTCACATTTTTAAAAATTAATTATCGATAATATATTCTGAACGGGATTGTTTTTTTTTTAAATTTTTTGTCGCCCATGCATGTGGCGCTGTGGCACGAGTGTGACTGTCTGTTTTAGACAGGCACGTAGCATCGTTTTAGAAAGTGGTGGGGGGGGGGCAACCAGAGAATTTTTTTTTTACTTACCTAAAAAAAGTTGACAAGCAAAAAAAAAAAAGTAAAGGAAGTGTGGCTAACTTTTTTTCAAGGCCAACTTTCAGAGCTAACTTCCTTTCACTTACATTTTTTTTCCGTACAATACTACATATCCTTCATATCATTTTATCCTGCAACTACCCCTTGCATTGACCTAATAAAGGTAACCTAATAAACCAAAGCTTTATCCGGTCACTGCCCTAATAAAGCCTCGTGCATGTATTCCGACGTTCTAAAAGCATTGTGACGTCACGTATTCTGCAATGTTTACGCCATGGCGTCATAGTTTCAACTGCAGAGATGTGCCTAAATCTGTCGGAAATAGCTTGTTTTGGACGTTCAAATGTAAAATTTTGTTGCAGGATAAACAAAATACATGATAACTGTCTTGAAATATAAGCGATATTTGGGCTCGGGTCGAAAACGTAAGAGGGCTCGGCAAGCCTCGCCCTCTATCACGTTTTCTTACCCTCGCCCAAATATCGCTTATATTTCAAGACAGTAACCATGTATTTTATATATAATATGGTAAGAAGTGGGGGGGGGGGGGCAACCAGCCTTTCAAAAGACTTTTAGTAGTTTTAATAGTAAATGTAGCTTTAATAGTAAATGTAATGATGGGGAAAAAAGTGGGGGAGGGGGGCAGGCCCCCCCCCCTGTTGCTACGTCCCTGTTAGAGTCACGGAGTAAGGACTTGATCCTTATGTCGTGGGTTGGAATCCCATTGTTGGACGCGGAGACAGGTGCTTCAGATGAGACCGAGGTCCTGTGTCGTTTCTGAGTAGGTGCAGGAACGAATTACATCCCCACTGCTAAATGGATAGGACAAAAATTGCAGCTCCCCACCATCAAATGGTGGCATCTACGGAATGCCAAATTAACATATACCATGTAGGGGTTCAAATTTTTGTACCTATCTTCAAATAATTGCACTTACCTTCAAATAATTGTAACTATCTTCAAATGAATTGAAGATATATAGATACAATTGAATGAATGAATGATAGGTACAATTGAATTAAAGATAGGTGTAAATAATTAAACCTATATCTAAATATTTATACCTAGATACAAATGAATTATACCTATCTTTCATGGAATTACACCTATCTTCAATTCTATTAAAGATAGGTACATGTATATTTGAATTGTACCTATCTCTAATTCATTTGAAGATAGGTACAATTGATTTAAAGATAGGTACAATTGATTTGAAGATAGGTGCAATTATTTGAAGATAGGTACGAATATTTTATATGTTAATTTGGCGTTCCATAGGCATCTGCATATGAGTAAAATTTGAGAGAGGGGCGTTAAACAGCATATAATCAACAAATGTTTCATTGAATGGTCTTCGCAGTGGTTCATTCATTAAAATTATAAATTGCCTTTTAATTGAAGTACGATTCCCCTTAGAAAAATTCTCACTTCTATCCTACACGTGTAGGCCGTGTTCTGATCAGGTTTTTTTTTAGCTCACCTGAGTTGAAAGCTCAGCCCTGTGAGATTTTCTGATCACCCATTGTCAATCGTTCGTCAGTCTAGCTGTCCGTCCGTCTGTAAACTTTTTCACATTTTCAACTTCTTCTCAAGAACAACTGTGCCAGTTTAAAGCAGACTTGGCACAAAGCATCCCTGAGTGAAGGGAAGTTAAAAAATGTTAAAATGAAAGACCAAGCCCTTATGAAAGGGGCTCCGAGATTATCAAGAAAAGACTAAAGTAGGATGGGGTTTTTAAAATATCTTCAAAAACCACTGGGCGAGAAAAGCTGAAATTTATGTGGAAGCATCCTGGGGAAGTGTAGATTCTAAATTGTCTAAGTCATGACCCCAGGGATAGGACTAGACCTCAATAGGGAATTCAAGTTTTACATTGAGATATATGGGGAAAAAATGTTTAAAAATCTTTTTTTTCCCAAATCATGACCCCGTGGGTAGGACAGGGCCACAATATAGGGATTTTAAGTTTCGCACTGAAATATATAGGACCTGGGGATACATGTAAGTTGAGGTCACAAAAGGTATTATAAGGCGGAATCTGGTTAAGAACAGCGTGGCCAAAGTTACTCAGGTGAGCAATATTGCCGATGGGCCTCTTTTTTAATTTTCTATCAACTCAATATTCAATCGTGTGCTGAATAACCTGATAAAAGGGGTTTTATCACCGATAAATATGGTGTCTGGATAGGGCCATTTGCGACATCGCGTTCAGATAAACGAGACATCGCGCTAACACACAACACGCTGTCGCGCTAACACACAACACGCCGTCGCGCCAACGCAACTTTGCACAACACGCCGTCGCGCTAACACAACTTTGCACAACGCGCCGTCGCGCTAACACACAACCTGCCGTCGCGCTAACACAACTTTGCACAACACGCTGTCGCGCTAACACAACTTTGCACAACGCGCCGTCGCGCTAACACACAACGTGCCGTCACGCTTACGCACAACACACCGTCGCGCTAACACAACTTTGCACAAAACGCCGTCGCGCTAACACAACTTTGCACAACACGCCGTCGCGCTAACGCAACTTTGCAGTGCGTTAGCGTGACGGCTTGTTGTGTGTTAGCGCGACGGCGCGTTGTGCAAAGTTGTGTTAGCACGACAGTGCGTTGTGTGTTAGCGCGACGGCGCGTTTATCTGAACGCGATGTCGCGCTAACGCAAATGGCCCTATCCGGACACCATAACACACCGTCGCGCTAACGCAACTTTGCAAAACACGCCGTCGCAACTTTGCACAACGCGCCGTCGCGCTAACACACAACACGCCGTCGCGCTAACACAACTTTGCACAACACGCTGTCGCGCTAACACAACTTTGCACAACGCGCCGTCGCGCTAACACACAACGCGCCGTCTCGCTAACACACAACACGCTGTCTCGCTAACACAACATTGCACAACACGCTGTGGCGCGTTGTGTTTTAGCGCGACGGCGCGTTGTGCAAAGTTGCGTTAGCGCGACAGCGTGTTGTGTGTTAGCGCGACGGCGCGTTTATCTGTACGCGATGTCGCGCTAACGCAAATGGCCCTATCCGGACACCATAGTGTGTTGTGTGTGAGCGCGACGGTGCGTTGTGCAAAGTTATGTTAGCGCGACAGCGTGTTGTGTGTTAGTGCGATGGCGTGTTGTGCAATGTTGCGTTGGCGCGACGGCGTGTTGTGTGTTAGCGCGACGGCGTGTTGTGCAAAGTTGTGTTAGCGCGATGTCTCGTTTATTTGAAAGCGATGTCGCGCTAATGCAAATGGCCCTATCCGGACACCATAGATAAACACTTTACAAATTTAAATATTATTACTTTTACATTTTGAGTTATTGGTACTTTATAGAATTTTTTAAATAACCATTTTCATCTGCCAGTTCTAACGTTTATAAAATATTGAATTATCATATGCATGTAGGCATGAGTGAAAGGACCATGCAAATGGTCTCATTTACTCTACTTGAAATAAAAACAAATCGTGACATTAATTAATTATGTTAGTAATGACACATTATAAATTTATACGAATTTTTATTACATGGGGATTTGGAATTGCACTGCTTTTGATACTGACCTTCTCAGCGAGTAATAACTAAACGTGTGCAGCAAATCGCAAGGCGTATTTAGTATCCTTTAACCAAAAGCCTCTTCCCCCCCCCCCCCCCCCCCCCCCCCCCCCAAACAGCTTATTTTTATGAAAATTACTTTCGAAGATGCACACAAAGTATGTATACATGACAAATGTACAATGTACTTCATCCTGTGTGTTTGCTATTGAACTGTTTGTTAAATTCTATCTAGATTACGCTGATTTGCTATGATCAAGATTGTATTCATTCCTCTTCCATATTAAAAAATACCCCCTTGCATGATTCATTGGCACATTATGCCAAAAAACCGGGAATTTCAGTGATACAGCCTTCATTTACATTTCTGCGTATTAAACTTCTTGTTCTATTTTTATGTCCTAATTTTTTATTCTTTTTATTAATTTTGTTAAGCCTTATTCAAGACTGAGAAAGTACCTACTCAAGACTGAGGACTTGTAAACGTGCGAATATTGAAACATTTTTTTGTCATCACTTCCTTTTTCTTGTTTACAATAAAGTTGTCCTCTTTCATTGGCCGTTGAATGTCAGACATACTTAAGCGACACTCAAATAAAAGTTAATTAGATAATAATTTCACAGAATCATGTACTTCTCTGGGTATTCCGGCAGTTTCGAAACATACAATGATATTCTTATATAACTTAATTATGCCGTCCTTGAGCTCTATATATTTATAGTCTGTTATGCATACTGTCAGCTTGCGTGTACTGTTGAGATACATGAATACTTGTTATTCTCTAAAATAAATGTTTATTTGAATTTTTTCTTTAAAATATTTGTTATGTAGAATTGATATTATCCTCATAAATGTACATATAATTTTGTCTGCAATTGTACTTGTCCTGTGAATTAAACGTAGCACTTTCGAATTCGCTACACAACTCACAAGACTTTTGAACTAGGTTATAAAAACATTCAACCTACTTGTATTTTTTTATCGACCGCAGCGGCCGATCTATTTCTGGTTGTGTTAGAAAGTGCACATGGGGAAATGAGACGTCATTTTTTTTTATTAGTTCAATAAAATAAGTCATGAATGATAACATGTGTAAAATCACGAGTAAAATGTTTTAAAACTTGCCTTAAATTTTATCATTTGTTTTTATTAGTTTCAATTTTATTATCATTTCTCGTCAGAAAATTGAGAATTTACAAAAATCCAGGGTATCAGTACGTGGTTCACCTTGAGAGGCTTCATCTTCATTTTGATGACAATATTAAAATCTTTAACATTTATCATTGACTTTAGTACATCGACAAATCTATTTGATGGGCAAATTCAATTAAATTTTTATACTGAATTTTAAAAAATTATTTATTTTGCTTTGAAGACAATCTGAAATAAAAATGATCGCTATCTCAGCTTTAAATATTTTGTGTTTTCCTTGCATGGGTGCTTTTAAAATTGTGAAAATACTTTTTGAAAAGCTGAATTTTGTTTGCGGCCGATTTGATGCTTTGCACCAATTATTTTGTTATATCTTGTGGATAAGAAACCGAAACGTTGATGATGGATCTAATCATGGAATTGGTTCAACCTATTACCATTGCCAAAATAATGTTTTCCTGCACTCCTGGATTCTTGGCTAAATAACAAAACATTCTTAAAATCGTGATAAAATATAATATTTCTTCGAAATAAAAGTATGTCAAGTAAGACTTAACGGGTTAAAGCTGACGTTGGACTTGAAAATACATTTTTTTTTGCTATTAACCAGTAAATTCAAAAACCGAATAGCTATAGATCTTTATTATACATGCTCAATGTATTGGGCAACCCAACATGAGTACATACTTTCAACATTTGTTTGTAGCACAAATACATCTTTATACATGTATTTTAAATTTTATAAATAAGCTGCTCTCTGCTCTAAATTTCACTTTAAAAATTCCAACATTGATTTTCATCAGAAAGAATATCAGATTCAAGTGGGAAAAAAGTTTGAATTATGAAGCGTTGCTTACTTCTCAGATACATGTATATGACTATTATATGTCTAATCATTAGGTGAAAAAAAAATTATATGGTAAACAAAAAGATAATAAAAATAATTCACAAAAAAATTTAAAATATGAGTTAATATGAAACAAATATTTACTACCATACTTATCTGAAAATTGGTACCCAAAGTAAGTTCTTCACACAAGAAATACAATTGTGAAAAATATGAAAGCCCTGGAAACACCTGTTCAAAAGTTATGGCCAAGGATAAGTTTTTGAACGGTATATCAAACTACAAGGTCAAAGGGTCCAAGTTGTTGGTTTCTCTAGAAAGGACTAATGTCAAAGGATTACATATATGAAGTATGAAAGCCCTAGCTTTAACCATTCAAATGGTATGGCCTAGTTTCAAGTTTTCTCATAAGTACAGAAATCTCCAAGGTCAAGGTTAAAATATCAAAGTTAATGGTATCCAATAAAAGTTCTTGACACAAAGGATGAATATGTGAAGTATGAGAGTCCTAGTATCTACCGTTTAAAAGTTATGACCAAAGTAAAAGTTTGGAATTTTTGTGTAAAAGTGGGTTAAAGTACAAGGTCAAGGTCAAATTTGGTGGTACCTAAAGAAAGGTCTTGTCACAAGAAATACACTTGTGAAATATGAAAGTCATAGCTCCAAAAAAGTTATGGGCAAGGTTAAAGTTTTTGCGGACGAACAGAAAGGTAGACAGACAGACGGACGGATACGGCAAAAACGATATACCCCGAAACATCGATTACGGGGGCATAAAATTTAATATATCCATATACAATTAGCGTTATCTTTCCAATATCGATTTTAAAAAATAAAAATCAACATTTATACCATAGCTTGTATCTCAAAGAGTTGGTTTTAAGATGGATTTCATTATATAACTCTTGCAGGGCAATTCATTGGATTGCTTTGAGTATTTTCCCCGAATCAGGCGAAAATTGCACCTTAAATGATGGCCAAATTCAAGAAGGTAGTACCGTGTCTGTCCATAATAACACGAAAATCTAGGTCTATCATACACTATACTTAATATACATAATTTGTTGCGTAAATGGGCGGAGCTAACTTAGCAATGCTCAGAAGATGTTAATCATACTGTTTTCAACCAATGGTATTTATAAGTGTGATTTAACAAACAACTTTTGATAGAGAGCGTTTTCCTTTCAGTTTCGACAATGGAAGACGAAGCAGCCATTGCTGTTGTAGGCATTGGTTGTATGTTTCCAGGAGCTGAAAACATAGATGAGTTCTGGAAAGTTCTTCGCGATGGAGAAGACCATGTTCAAGATATACCCCCAGAAAGGTTTAATATTGATGCTTATTATGATCCCGATCCAGATAACCCTCGGAAGACCAATGTTAGGAAAGCTGGACTCATACATAGGTAAGCAATCATTGTTTTTACTTTTTATTGATTTTCGTTATTTTTTTTCAATGAAAAATTTTTGAAAAAGGGTACATTACATTCATTATGATAAGATTTTAGATATAGATAAAAGTACTGCCCCTGTATTGCCTTCTTTAAGAATTACATTTATAAATTTCTATTAAGATAAATTAAAAAAAGCCCCTTTCTTTCCATCTTTTTAAAGTATCCAGAACTTTAAAGGGCTTGGACACATGCAGATCTGAAGTTAATATTATAGGGTTATTGAACTTAACGACGTTCGATCCTGATATTTAAAGTCTTAAACTTTTTTTGCCATGTATATTCTTAGTTTCTACCTACATAGCTTAATTAAAATTCAAATCAAAAAATGGGGGTCAATACGCTTCTTTTGGCGCTACAGTACATCTAATACATGTATGACCTTCTTGCACTGAAATTTGTGTCTTAATTAAAAATTAAATTTTTGACGTTTTCCCTCCAATATTTTTATCCGATTAAAGCATGAAACAAAATGACCTCTAAGTTTGTTTAAGAAAAGACACTTAAAAATCGTGACTAAGAAAAAGTTTCAAATTGCTTCGCATAATCAATTATTTGACCTTTCTGCACTAATAAAAAGTGATTTTTCCGGCAATGAAATTTTAATAAGCAAGAAAATTATTTTAATGTCTTAAACTTTTTCTGATTTTAAGCAAATAGGTCAAATTTATCTTGAATATTTAGAAAAGAATATCAAAAGTGGGGGTATATGGTGTAAATTTTCAGATTTTACAAAAAAACTGTCAATTTTACGTTAAAATTGGCTCAATTTTTTCCGGGATTTTCAGAATATATTGACTATATTTGTCACACTTTTTTAAATAGAATTCATAAGAAATAATTTAATAGATATTTCAGAACCAGCATAACACATTTCACTGCAAAAACAGCTTTGTGTGCAACCAGGTTGGAAAAATAGGCATCCAAAATTAACATTACTGTTATAGTTCAAAATGGAAAAACTGATCATTTTCGTCAAAAAACCTTCCGCCACAAAATATAGTCCCTAGCTTAATCCTACTTGAATGGAATTTAATCGCGTTTTTTTCATTGGATATAGCTAAATTTGCACTGTAGAATTCAGATTAAATGTTTAAAATAAGAACTTGAAAATGATGCAGAATTTTATAAATAAAGGACCTGACCAAAATTTGCTCAAAATCTCAGGATCGAACGTCCTTAAATTGGTGAATATATTGGCACGAGCTCGAGTTAGCCGTGCAAATGCACGAGCTCGCAGTTCGTGCATTTGTACAGCCAACTCGTGCCAATATTCACCAATTTAAGTTCAATAATCCTATAATATTTAAT
Source organism: Saccostrea cuccullata (assembly GCF_032062105.1). NCBI lineage: Eukaryota > Metazoa > Mollusca > Bivalvia > Ostreida > Ostreidae > Saccostrea > Saccostrea cuccullata. The sequence goes on from NW_026941473.1 coordinate 27,291, forward strand.
TTTAATATATTTGCACGACTGATATATTCATAGCGCATTTTACACCTAAATATTATAAAATGCGTGTTTAGAAACTTCATTTTTCTGGAAATAGCGCAAACCAATAATAAACAAAGAAAAGAAATTATTGAATAAATAAAATTAATAAAGAAAGAAAGCGAAATTATCAAATAAAGAAAATGAAACTAAAAATAAAATAAGGAATTTATAGATGTGCATGGTAAGGGCCTGGACCAATGAATCATTCCATAAAGCACACGTGATCTGGCACCAAGACAATAAACACTGATAATAAGTCAATATTTCAAACCAACATGACATCTGATTAAGATAATGATACAAAATTTTCATCATATGTTTGATTTAAAATGTTAGACTAATTTTTTATGTGAATTAATTAAATATAACTCAAAAGATATTAAAAAACTAAAATTTTGACTTCAGTCTGTTCTCAGTTATGGTCTTGGAGCCTGATTTCGTTTAGACATTTAAACAAGCGTGATGTTTACATTAATTTTTCACTCAGCTATTCACATATCGATAACATAACCAGCTGGAGTAGACAATAAAAATACTAGACTGGCTTGTCTGTCCGCAATATACAATGTACAGTCAGGTGCATGATCAACAATGTTTAGAACCCTCTACCGGCCGCGCTCATCGGCTGATAAAAACTCACGCTGACATAGAAATTTAAATGTGTCGGGGAAACCAAAATAGATCACAGAGTGCAGAGACATCGGTCGTTATACCGTTACCTTAACTCCCCACCCCACAAACCGCATTTGAGAAAAAATCGTGAGAGATGTTTTGAAACAAACCATAAAAGTATTAACAATAGTTATAATGATCTATTATAATTTTTGAAAATTATTTTGTCATTTATATATACTTTTTTTTTTTAGTTCTCTGCATTTGCTTTTGAATGATGCTATCAATCTGACACCGCCAGAATACTTTCCACATTATATTCGATCCTTTTTTTTTTTTAGATTTTGTTCAACACAATTGTTTAACATTTCACCAGAGACCTATATATATATATATATATATATATATATATATATATATATATATATATATATATATATATATATATATATATATATATATATAGTAACTATATATTTCTCTCTCATTTTATCAAAGCATAATTCGAAGTGATGCACTAACTATTTGTTCGGTTTCTTTTTACCTATTATTTTTAGCTCACCTGAGTCGAAGGTTTTATTGTCCGTCGTCCATCCGTCTGTCCGTCCGCCTGTCCGTCTGTCTGTCTGTCTAGCTGTCTGTCCGTCCGTCTGTAAACTTTTCACATTTTCGAATTCTTCTCAAGAACCACTGAACCAATTTTGACCAAACTTGGTACAAAGCATCCTTGGATGAAGCAGTATTTAAATTGCTAAAATGAAGGGCGAAGTCCCCTCACAAGGGGAGATAATCAAGAAAAGACAAAAATAGGGTGGGTCATTAAAAATCTTCTTCTCAAGAACCACTAGGTCAGAAAAGCTGAAACTTATGTGGAGGCATCCTAGGGTAGTGTAGATTCTAAATTGTTCAAATCATGACCCCCGGGGGTAGGGCAGGGTCACAATGGGGAATCAAAGTTTTACATAGAAAAATATGGGAAAATCTTTGAAAATCTTCTCAAGAACTACTGGGCCAGAAAAACTTAAACTTATGTGGAAGCATCCTGGGGTAGTTTAGATTCTAAATTGTTGAAATCATGACCCCCGGGGGTAGGATGGGGCCACAATGGGGAATGCCAGAATGCCACAATGCCAGAAAAGCTGAAACTTATGTGGAAGCATTCTGGGGTAGTGTAGATTCTGAATTGTTCTAATCATGACCCCCAGGGGTAGGGTGGGGCCACAATGGGGAATCAAAGTATATAGGAAAAATCTTTGAAAATCTTCTTCTCAAGAACCACTGGGCCAGAAAAGCTGAAACTTATGTTGAAGTATTCTGGGATAGTGTAGATTTCAAATTGTCTAAATTATAATAAGTGGGGTAGGATGGGGTCACAATATGTATTACATTGTACATGTCGGAAATCTGGTAAAGAACAGAATGGTCAAAGCTTCTCAGGTGAGCGATGTGGCCCATAGGCCTCTTGTATTTTTTTTATGAAGTTATCTTATAGAATTGAAATTATATTAGTGTGGAGATGCACTGCATCAATCGCTTATTGTGTCTTGCCAACAAACTTTAAAAAGATAAAAAGAGATTTTTTATTGGGTTGACGCTATTATCCAGAAAGGTGGTATAACTCGCACGCTAGATGTCTATAATCTTAAAAATAAATGACCTTAATTTTTGTTGTGTAGTTGACTTTAAAGTGTATATATATATATAAGTTACTGTTGAGATGTGAGTTATACACTTTAGGAACTTGAATAAATTAAGGAAATAAAACGAATGAAATTTTAACAAAATTTAATAAACAAAAAAGTAAATTTTTACAACAAAAACAATTTAAAACAAGAGGCCCATGGGCCTTATAGGTCACCTGAGCATTATTCAACAACTTTCCAGTGATTGAATTTGATCCACGTTTTAAGCCAGATGCTATAGCATTTACAATTTGGTCATCATAACTATACACTTAGCAGTTCCTTAGTTTGGTTACCTAATACCCATAGTAGACAGGTTAGGGGAACAAAAAATGCATTTCAACTAATCAGTAATATTCAGCAATAACCAGTAGTGCCGCTACCACACATGAACCCTTGACTCTTAGGCCTAAATCCACACATTGCACACAATTTGGAAAGGCGTCCTTGCTTTTCAAAAATATTTGATTAATACAAAGGAGCACATTTCAAACAATTCATTCATTTTCAGTATAAGTACAGCCCCCCCCCCCTCTATGGTACAACTGACCCTGGGGCCTTGAAATTTACAATTCTTGAAGATTAGGGCCCTTGCTCATAAATATGTAGGTAGTTCATCTGCTTAAAACCTAGGAGCAAAAAAGAAAATATTCAAAGATTTAATGTTTTTTCACTATACATGTATAATCAATACAGCCCCGCCCTAACACCAGAATCCCTGACCCTGGGGCCATAAAATTCACAATTTTGGTAGATGCACTCCTGCTCATCATAACTATGTACTTAGTTAGTTTATTTAATACCCTGGAGCAGAGAAGAAGATCTTCAAAGAATTCATGCATTTTCACTATATAATCAATAGAGCCCCGCCCATACACCAGAATCCTTAACCCTGGGGCCATAAAATTCACAATTTTGGTAGAGGCACTCTTGCTCATCATATCTATGTACTTAGTTAGTTTATATAAAACCTAGGAGCAGAGAAAAAGATTTTCAAAGAATTCATGTAGTTTCACTGTATAATCAATAGAGCCCCGCTCTAACACCAGAACCCCTGACCCTGGGGCCATAAAATTCACAATTTTGGTAGAGGCACTCTTGCTCATCATAACTATGTACTTAGTTAGTTTATTCAATACCCAGGAGCAGAGAAGAAGATTTTCAAAGATTTCATGTATTTTCACTATATGATCAATAGAGCCCCGCCCTAACACCAGAACCCCTAACCCTGGGGCCATAAAATTCACAATTTTGGTAGAGGCACTCTTGCTCATTATAACTATGTACTTAGTTTATTCAATACCCAGGAGCAGAGAAGAAGATTTTCAAAGAATTCATGTATTTTCTCTATATAATCAATAGAGTCCCGCCCTAACACCAGAACCCCTGACCCTTGGGCTATAAAATTCACAATTTTGGTAGAGGCACTCTTGCTCATTATAACTATGTACTTAGTTTGTTTATTTAATATCCAGGAGCAGAGAAGAAGATTTTCAAAGAATTCATGCATTTTCACTATATACCTATTTAGCCCCGCCCTAGTACAAGAACTCCTTACCCCAGGGCCATGAATTTCACAATTTTGGTAAAGGACTCGATGCTGATTTCAATCATGCAAATAGTTTGACTGCTTGATGTCCAGGAGTAAGGAAGAAGATTTTTAAAGATTACATTAATTTTAGTGGTTTTGGCCCCACCCCCCAGGCCCCAGGGGGGGGGGCAGGGATCATGAAATTCAAAATTTTTGTTTCCCTTCACCCATAGATGCTTTGTGCTATTTGGTTGAAATTGGTTCAGTGGTTGCAGAGAAGCTGAAAATGTTCAAAAGTTTACGACCGATTGACGACGTACGTCGACGGACGAAAACAGATAGCAATAGGTCACCTGAGTGACTCAGGTGACCTAAAAATATAGAAATGAAATGTCTATCACCAGCACGTCAGTCCTGGAGAGTAACCTTTAAAACGTAGTACACATTCACCCTTGCTGAAGATTTGAGTCTGTTTTTTTTTAATTTCCTGTGGTAAATGTATTTTTCTTTCACAAAACAAATTGAATATAATTTCACAAATAACACATATTTGAGTGTTTTAAAACTTTCACAATGCCGTCTGGATTAACGTTGGATTAAATTGATAATATTTCAAAAAGGTGAATTATTTATTTAATATCAACACATAACTTTGAATTTCTGGTCCCGAGGTGTCCGTCAGGCTGCCGTACTCTGTCGCACTCTTTCTCACACTTGCCGCTGTAACTGCAAAACCATTACACATTGCAAGCCTCTCCCTCTCACCCTGGGCTGTCGACTGGCTATTGTCAATGTAATTAGCTGTAGTACCCCGCCCAAGACCTGATAATTATGAAACGGGACGAATGTCCGAGGAAATAGGACCCTGGGGAAAAATATAATAAACCAACCATACTAAACGTGAAGATTCAAACAAGAAAACATTTTACAAATTGCATTAAATTTTTCAAATACCTGATGCAATTTGAGTACCCGCCCCGGCTACTTAAACACAACAAGCCAAACAGGTCTTATATCGGCTGTGACTTCCCGAACAATATTTACATTCAAGTAATAGGGGTATCTTAAGGGATTAAATTTAGTTTGTTACAGTTACACATTAAATAAACAAACTAAGAATTAAACAGAAAAGGCAAATGTTATTTAATGACACAACGAAATGGTTATCGAACAGTCTATCCATACACAGAATTTTACAAGACCGTGAAGATTTCCCAGAATGCCCGACCGTGAAGCCGAGCATGCGTCTACCAGAAATATGCATTAGCGTAGTTGCTAGCACTCGAGAGCGCTAGCAACAATATTTTTCTTAATAGCGAGCGCAGCGAGCGTCGCGAAGCGACGCTCGCGAAGCGAGCTCAATAGACTTACGTGTAAGAACAGAGGAAATTCGGATTGAAATATGTACATACGTCAGCCAAATTTCTCTGTGCAACATTCCCAGAATTCCTGCACTACTCAATGTCCTTTGCGCGAATATTGCCGAATAAATAAATAAATAAAAACGTAAAGCATATATCAGACTTTCAGTTTGTAGAAATCTTTCAAAGAAACAAGAAATAACTCTGCAATGTTTTTCGACAAAAATTGCGCTAGTTCTATAGTTTCAAACAGACGCTCGGCTGTCTCCTTAAGCTCCGACTAGCTTTGTGACGTCGTATGACGTCACAGCTAGTCGAGATATCTCGTGCGGCTTGACGTTCGAAGTGGCTGATCTCAAGTGTTTTTGATGGTACAACTGCGCTCGCCCCAACGGTCACACCGTAAAACATATTAGATATAAATCTGTAAGAAATATTTATTTCGATTTCAGTTATGATAAATGGGACAATAGATTTTTTGGGATCAACGATATGGAGGCTGAAGTCATTGATCCACAACAACATTTTGTTATGGAAACTGTGCACATGGCTCTCGAAGACGGCGGTTTTACTCAAGAGAGACTAGACAGCTCCAACACTGGTGTTTACATAGGTAAGATTCTACACTGAATAAATTTGACTTAAAACATGAAGTTAAATATATGTTTACGTAGTTTACAAATAATCATCAATGAAGGTTTGCTTTGGGCTTTTCAATGAAACTTGTTTAGAACGTATGGATACAGTATTTCTTTTCAAGTATTAGTGACCGTTATATTATCGTTAAATATAAAGTTGATCTGTATGGAACGCCACAGCTGTCTTAAGGGTACAAAATATGCATCATGGTGTCAGTTCGAAATAACATTAAGTCCTTCTAACCTTTATATCAGTAAGTCCACTTAAGGACATACCCAACGTACCTCACTTACTGATAATTTTTCAAGATATTCTAAATTTACACTTACAATATCATTACATGTTCTTAGACAAAAAATCAGCATGCATTACCAGGGGTTTTGAAAAGATATTAAATTGTTAAAAATTTGCATTATTCAAAGAAAAATACACAAAAATTACAAAACTAAAATTCCAGATTTTTTTTTCATTAAAAATTGTTTTAGAAGAGGTGTACAAATCCATATATAGACATTAAAAGTATTGCACACGGGTCCTTCTGTTAGTGGAACTCTTCAACTCCAGGGAAGAACCCAATAAAGTTCAAACTACATTGCTTATGACCTTGATACAATATGTCGTCAATTCTTCATAGCATTAAGTCCACTTTATATAATATTTCGTCCATTCTTTATATTCTAAGTCCACTTAAGGTCACACGACATGTTCCTCAAAAATATATGATTTTTCCTGAGAATTTGTTACTGAAGTATTGGTACTTAAACAATATTCCTCACAAAAAATTAGGGTACCTTACCAGGCATTTGGACAAGATACCACGGGGTCATATTTCTTATATGACCATTATGGGTAATCATGCGAATGACCTATATCACAATTTTTGGTGTACTTATATTTAACAACATTTTGAAAACAATATAGATATCAGAAGAGAATGACAAGAAGGAAAAAAAATTATGCAATACCAAGAGATACAAAACATCTATATGATGAACATGTCGTCAGACCTTAATATAATATGTCGTCAATTCTTCATATCATTAAGTCCACTTTATATAATATGTCGTCAATTCTTCATATCATTAAGTCCACTTTATATAATATGTCGTCAATTCTTCATATCATTAAGTCCACTGTATATAATATGTCGTCAATTCTTCATATCATTAAGTCCAGTTTATATAATATGTCGTCAATTCTTTACATCATTAAGTCTACTTTATATAATATGTCGTCAATTCTTCATATCATTGAGTCCACTTTATATTTTATGTAGTCTATTCTTATATCATTAAGTCCACTAAATAAAATATGTTGCCTACTGTGGTTTCATCAATTTTCGTTGGCATCAAATTTCGTGGATTTTGTAAAAAAGACGTTTTCGAGGATACGTAATTTCGTGGACAAAAGCATTGCCTATACAAATGAATGTCATATTTCGTAATTCAATGAACATTTGAATTCGTGGATCTACCCAACAACGAAATCCACGAAAATTTAATGTATATAATGAAGGCTTGTCTTTACATCATTAAGTCCATTTTATATATTACTAAGTATGTTGTCTATATCCTATATCATGAACCCACTTTCCTCTGTAATACTGGTATGTAGTGCAGAAGCTATACCATGCTGACAAATCAATGTACTATTAAGTCGGATGCATATAGCATCTTGTCAAAATACAAGAATGAAGTTAGCAGCCAATAACAACAACCACTAAGAAATCCATCAAAAGACTGAGAGTACTCGGGCGCAATAATTTTTGACAATAATTATTTCTTAAAGAATCAATGCAACAGTTTATTACTTAATAAAACAAATACTTGAAGGGGAAATATACTGATAGAAAATGGGAAATATACTGATAGAAAATCTATTCTTTTTCACGTTCATTTTCCCAGAAAGAACAAGGGCGCTCTTGATTGGTATTCGGCAGGAATTTGAGCGTACCTGATAAGTGAAAATTTCTTTGATCTGTAACATGATTTTTTTTTCATTCTTATGATGTATCGGGTTCCTGTGAAATAGGAAAGAGAAATATTTTCTCAATGTTTAGTTTTGATTTGTTAAAAGATGACTTGAAAAGTGGCTTATAGATGAGAAATTTTTCCAATAAACATTTTTTATCTGTGGGTCATCTTCCCATGAATTACGTAGAATCATTATTTGTGTGTATTTAAATTCCAAGAATAAAAAAAATTGTTTAAAAAATGGAGGAAAAACACAGGAACTACAAAAAAATGAACTTTCTCCCAAAAATTCTCATGTGTGAATTCAGTGCTTTAATCCACATTGTCGATTGTATGTGTAGCGATGATGGCTTAGAAGATACGTTACCCGACCAGTGCAATGGAAAAGAAATTTGTTTGGTTCGATCCTCGCACGGAGCGTTGAGCTTTTTTTTTTTTTAAATACAATCATTCCAATCTTTTATACCTTTAAGCGGGGGACACAAATTCTCTGAATAAGCTTAAAATTCACATACAGTAATTAGAAAAATAAAAACAAAAGTACTGGTTGTTGTATTTTTTTCATGGTTTTTTTTTACTCTGATTTCAGTTGTATTTTTTGTCCCCCGCTTTGGCGAAAGCGAGGGGACATTAAATCTCATTCGTCTGTCCGTCAGTCTGTCTAGCTGTCCGTCCGTCACATAAACTTTAACCTTGCCCATAGATTTTGATTGAGAGGCGCTGTGGATTTTATATTTCACATGTGTATTCCTTGTGACAAGACCTTTCATGGCTACCACCAAATTTTACCTTTTGACTATGACCTTGGAGTTTAAAAATTGACCCACTTTTACATAAAAATTACTTTTACTCTAGCCATAACTTTTGAACAGTAAGGACTAGGGCTTTCATATTTCATATATGTATTCTTTGTGTAAATTTTTCTTTTTCCTTCTCCCCAACCTCTGTACGTTTTTCTGTCATCTGAGTTTCTTCCCTTCGTGTGTCATCACGGATCCTTACGGCGAACGTGTGATCTTTCTCCCTTCTTTCCACGGGGCCCTGTGAGGTTTGTAGCTGATTTTCAAGTGTCTGTACTTTGATATTTAGATCACATATTTGCCTTTGGGCGTAATCATATCGTGACTGTACGTGACTGTCTGTACTTTGATATTTAGATCACATATTTGCCTTTGGGCGTAATCATATCGTGACTGAAGACTGATGTTTTTAGCGTTAAGATGCTCCAAGTGAGTGCTGTAGGTTTTGATATTAACAACTTGGTCCTTTAATTCCTGAACCTCGTTATGCAGACGTCCGTTTTTGTGCGCAATTTTATTCATCTGTTCAATCATATCCTTCATCCCATTCTCCACACAAGTCTGAAAATTTCTTTGTTGGTTGAATTGTAACAATCTCTCTAGCAGGGTACCATTTTCTTGTTCCAACGCGTTCATCCTTTCTGTCTTAGTCTTCAGCTCTGACTTAAGTTGCTGTATCTCGTTAGTCAGCTTGCTACGTTCTTGAATGGAGTCCACATTTCGACTCATCGGAGTGGAAGCTGATTTCCATAAAACACTTTTATGTCGTTGTTCAACGTTCATTTCTGTAGTATTTGGTTTGCTCGTTCCTACAATGTTGACACTTGTTGATCTGGTGGGCTCTGGCTCGTCTCCGTCCCTCGTTAGTTTCATGTCGCATATACTTGTGTGATGTTTCTTCTGGCACTTTTTACATCTGTTGCGGGATTTACAATCTGTGGCGCGGTGGTTTCCTAAGCAGTTGAAACACAATTTCTTCTGTTTTAAGATGTCGAATCTTGCACTTACTTCTGTAACTTTCTTACAATCCCCTGGAAAGTGATTCTTTGTGCAACAATAAATGCATGGGCGGCTCTTTATCTCTGTTGTTTCGATATAAGGAGTTGACTCTTTTGTTTTCTGGTTTTGTCCATAATGAACATGGCGTTGTTTCTTTGAGGCTCCGGTAAGAAACATTGCTGTTGCGTGGAATCGATCGCTGTTTTCAATCTGGCCTGATTCAAGGATTTTGACTTCTTTGCTGATAGCTTTACGAAGATTGTGTAGTGAAATGTTGTCACCATCGTACTCACGTGCAACGTTTTTCCTGATTTCAGCTGGTAGCTTGTTGATTATGACTGGAATAAGTAAAGCTCCGTACATCTCTTGTTTTTGTCCTAGACACTCCAAACTCCTGACATGAGATTCCAAGCAGTCTCCATAATTTCTTAAACTGATGGCGTCGTTTCGGGGGGCATTCAGTTCCATTAGTGCTCTCATGTGAGCATTGATGATTTTTTGCGGTTGACCAAATCGTTCCTTGAGCAGGTCTATGGCGGTTTCGTAATTTGCGTTTGTGAGAGTAAATTCTGCAATGGTTTGTGCTGCTGCGTCGCGTAATTGAGCCTTGAGATACGAAAACTTTTGAATTGGTGTTAAAGTTTGGTTGCGGTGAATTGTTGATTCAAATGAATCCCAAAACGTATTCCATTGTAAGATATCCCCGTCAAAATCTGGAAGATTTAGCTTCGGTAATCTATGATTATTCGTTGCGTGGTTGGATGGTAATGACAAAACATTTTTCTGCCAAACCTGGTTGCTTTGTTCATTGAGATCAGAGGCAGGAAAATTGTTTAAAATATTCTCACATGCCGTTTCACTTGAGTTAATTGCAGCTGACGTGTTTACGTTACTATCATGAATTTCTAAGGCGGGTACAAAACACTCAGCACTGGCGTTCAAAGTTTCACATGAAACTTTTTCCGTAAATTTTTCTGTTTTCTTAATTTTGCAATCTAATTCGTACATATACTCATCTGTGTTTGTGATTTCTTCTTCTATGTCCTCTTCAGATAAGGCGTCTAATATTCGTTCATTTAGTTCTTGTAGAATTTGTCTTTTTTGCGAGATCTTCTAATTATTTCGACTTCCTCCGTTACTTCACTGGCTGTATTTTCTTTCAAATCCAAAAATCGTCCGAAAAGTTTCGTTACCGCTGATCTGTTACCGGCCCGTACGGCTTTCAGTCTTCCTTCCATTGTGCGTATATTATGTAAACATTCCGTCGATCACGGCACCAAAATTGTTGTGGAAAGAATAGAAATGCGTCTTGATCGTATAGTGGTTTATTTAGACTCTGTTATAAACTATAGAAACATAACGTACAGTATTGTGACGTAACAATAACGTTAACGTACGTTACATAAACCCGCGGATAATCCGTGACACCTTTCATTGGATTCCAACAAGTTTGACCTTTTGACCTTGGAGATTTCCGTACTTATGATAAAACTTTAACCTTGGACATAATCTTTGAACGGTTAGAACTAGGGCTTTCATACTTCACATATGTAATCCTTGTGAGAAGACATTTCATTAGATACCAAGAACTTTGACCTTTTGTCCTTGACCTTGGAGTTTGACCTACTTTTTAAAAAGCTATGACCTTGGCCATAACTTTTGAACAGTAAATTATAGGACTTTCATAATTCACATATGTATTCTCTGTGGCAAGAACATTCATTTGATACAAACAACTTTGAATTTTGAACTTGACCTTGGAGATTTCTGTACTTATGAAAAAATTTAACCTTGGCCATAACATTTGAATGGTAAGGGCTAGTGCTTTCATACTTGATATATTTAATCCTTGTGACAGGACCTTTTATTGAATATCAAGAACTTTGACCTTGACCTTGGAGTAAGACCTGCTCTTTAAAAACTTTAACCTTGGTCATAACTTTTGAACTGTTAGGGCTAGGGCTTTCATACTTTACATATGTAATACATGTGAGGAGACCTTTCTTAATACACAAATAACTTTGACCCTTTGACCTTGGACTTTGCCGTAAATTTCAAGAACTTATCCCTGGCCATAACTTTTGAACTGGTGGTGTTATAGGACTTCATATTTCTCAATCGTATTTCTTGTGATAAGACCCTACTTTGGGTTATAATATTTTTAATTTTTCATTGAAGAAAAGTTTAATCGTTGATTTGTTGCCATACGGGTCATCAGTGTTTCACAAACACATCATGTTCCTTATATTGATAGGGAATATTTGGCATGTGCATTACTTGTGACAAAATATTTCCGAGGATGCTTTGATTTTTTACCCCTTGATCTTGACCTTCATGATTGACCTTATCTAAAAAAAAAATCAACTTCGGTGATATGACATTTGATAGGGCGTTCATATCTGACATAATATGTCATAAAAAATGACATCTCACCCACAAAGACACCGAAAGCGGGGGACCATAATTCTTTGAATTTGCTTGTTATAATTTAAAGTACATATATTGACGTTTCTTTATATTGGGGCCCGAGATGGATATCATCAAATTATACGATTAAACGTTAAAATTATTTTCAGGGCAGTTCCATTTAATTGATCCCGTTTCTTCCTCGACTAACGATCATGGCAATCTCTCATCGATAAATTTTGGTCGGAAAATTGGCATGGACCGACTTTGTTTTCCTCTACATGTGTATTTTCAGTCTTTTAAAATTATCGAAGTTTTTTTCTTTAGCCATGTTAAAATGTTATAATAGGTACGCATGTGTGAATATGCGGAATATGGAATGAGGAACCCCAAACACGTTGCGAACCAATTTTAGACGATTTTGATATATACATATAGCTTTAATGGATAAAAGAGTATGAAAATTGTGAATTCCATGGTCCCTACCTCTTGGGGCTTGAGGGATGGGGCAAAAACCATCAAAATTAGTACTTCCTTAAAAATCTTGAAATTCTTCATTCCGGCGATCATGCAGACAAACTGTTGACATATTTGTAATAAGAGCTAAGTTTTGGGGCATTCATGGCCCTAGGGTCAAGGACTCTAGAGTCAAAAGGGACTCTTATAATCATGTAGTAAAAATGCAAAATTTCTACAAAAATCGTTTTTACCCCCGGGATATTTAGCAGACAAACTAGTTAGGGAGTTTATGATGAACATGGATGCTTGTTCCAAAATGTGTAAGTTCTGGCCTCAGGTTCAGAGGTTCTGATGTTGAAGGGGGAGGGGGATCAATATGGTTTACATTCCGAAAGTGTATTATTTCCTTGAAAATCTTCTGTTCTTGTGGATATTCAAGAAACAAAGTGCATGCGTATGATGGAAAATAGCTCCTCTCCCAGGATTGTACATTTCCTGCCCTCTATGCCAGGGGATCTGGTTTAAGTGGTATTAAGGCGATGCTTTTTTGATTATGCATAATTTGTTGGGAAATCATGTATTCAGCTCCTGAGTTTAAAACTAAGTGCATGGTTATGATAATTAATCATAATAATGCTTCTTCCAAAACTGAGATTTTTATTGCTCCTGGCTGAGGATTTTGATGTTAGAGCAGGGATCTATAGATAAGATATTGAAAAATGTATGTTCTTTTAATATCTTCTCCCCCCCCCTCCCAGGTACAATATATTTAGTAAATTAAATCTAATGTCATGGTTTTGATGAGGTAGAATGTCTCTTCTTAATTATAAGATACATAGCTTCTTAGTTCGGATTTTTGATTTTGAAGCACGACTCTGTTGAGTGGAATTGCATTATTTAGCAGAAATACAATAATGCCTCTATGGTAAGGAGTTCTGGTGTTGAAAGAATGAGGGGCTCTGTTGATTCTATAGTAACAATTTTCCTGAAAATATCTTTTTCCTCTCGGTGTGAAGTAAACAGAGCATTTTTATCATGGGCAAGTTTGCTTCTTCCAAAAAATTGAACATTCGAGGTAAGGGCTCTGACATTACTGCTGGACCATGTTGAGTTTATTGTAAATTTAAAAATATAAAGACATCTTCTGTGATTGTAAGAATCTTCATGTAGGAAGCAAGTAATATACAAATAATAAGCAAGTGTATTTTTACCAGATTCAGAAATATTGAAACACTTGTATGGTCAAGTTTTTGTTTAGGCATATGAATAAGAGGATTATACAAGATTTTTTAAAGTAAAAGTATTTTAATAGGGATGCAAAATATGCTTACCCTTTCGTGACAACTAATCCAACCTCTGATATTTTTACGTGTAGACACTTTTAATGTAAATCCAGAAATCATTTATGGCATGCAATAGGAAGGTAACGAACAGTAATCAAGCTGAAAAATCCATTGAATCAATATACCCCGGTAATTCGGGGGCAAAACAAATAAGGACCTCTAAAACATCATCCACGCTGATTTTCAAATAATCTCAAATTTTAAGGTCAATGTCACAGTTTTTAGCTCACCTGAGCCGAAGGCTCAAGTGAGCTTTTCTGATCACATTTTGTCCGTCGTCCGTCCGTCCGTCTGTCTGTCTGTCTAGCTGTCCGTCCGTCTGTAAACTTTTCACATTTTCGACTTCTTCTCAAGAACCAATGGACCAATTTTAACCAAACTTAGTACAAAACATCCTTAGGTTAAAGGGAGTTTAAATTGTTAAAATGAAGGGCGAAGTCCTTACAAGGGGAGATAATCAAGAAAACACAAAAATAGGGTGGGGTCACTAAAAAATCTTCTTCTCAAGAACCACTGGGCCAGGAAAGCTGAAACTTATGTGGAAGCATCCTTGGGTAGTGTAGATATTAAATTGTTAAAATCATGACCCCCGGGGGTTGGGCGGGGCCACAAAGGGAATCCAAGTTTTACATAGAAATATATAGAACTGTCAACAAATCTTTAAAAATCTTCTTCTCAAGAACCACTCGGCCAGGAAAGCTAAAACTTATGTGGAAGCATCCTTGAATAGTTTAGATATTAAATTGTTAAAATCATGACCCCCGGGGGTAGGGCGGGGCCACAATAGGGAATCCAAGTTTTACATAGAAATATATAGAACAAATCTTTAAAAATCTTCTTCTCAAGAACCACTGGACCAGGAAAGCTGAAACTTATGTGGAAGCATCCTTGAATAGTGTAGATGTTAAATTGTTAAAACCATGACCCCCGGGGGTAGGGCGGGGCCACAATAGGGAATCCAAGTTTTACATAGAAATATATAGAACAAATCTTTAAAAATCTATTTCTCAAGAACCACTGGGCCAGGAAAGCTGAAAGTTATATGGGAGCATGGGTAGTGTAGATATTAAATTCTTAAAATCATAAAAGGGAAGGGGGTAGTGGGGCATGATAGGTATAGCAAGAGGGGGAATCTGGTAAGAACTGCATCACCCAAGTTACTCAGGTAAGCGATGTGGCCCATGGGCCTCTTGTTTTTATTGTCTCAGAATATTTTGTCCACAAAGCGAGGCAGGTCATATATCCCCCGATTCAGTTTGATTTGAATCTGTATGCTAAGTGTTTCATGTGATATGATAAAAGTATTTGGGGCTCATAAATAAGTGGTCCGATGATTATTGCAGGAGGACTGAATAATGACTGGGGTAGTTTACTTCGTGTTACTAATGAAAACAGCAGGAATACTTCAGTAACAAGTGTTGATACCAGTATTCTATCTGCAAGAGTGGCTTACTTCTACAACCTCTTAGGACCTGCATTGACGATTAACACAGCCTGTTCTTCTTCAATGGTGGCAATTGATACAGCAATGCAGGCATTGAAAAATGGTGAATATTTTGTAACATAACAAAGCTTTGATCATAAAGATGGATAGTTTCTTGAACTTTAAATTAATCCAACCCCATCCACATACAAACTTTTGCTCTAGTTAATACATATTATTGATTTATTTTTTTTAAAAAATCTTCAAAATGTGTTCATTTGAATAATCTAGATTAAAATCCGATCTTTGATCCTTTATCAAAGTGTATGATTCATCCCTCAAAGTTTCGCACGTCACTTGTCAAAAGACGTTATGATTTACTTAACAATTTCTATGTTGTATCCTGTGCAACAGATGAAATGAAAATAAAGAATAACTTATCAGCCCTAGTCGCTTGAAAAAGTATACATTCCATCTTTAATGGAATGTACACCTTGTACATGTATGTGAAAGATTTCTCAGTGAATTATCGGCGTTTCGAACCACAGTATACTACGCTGTGACGAACTATAGAACCTCACTAAATATCACGGTATTTAAAAAATTTATATAAAACAGAATTGAAAAAGGCTACATTAGACAAACATATACACTGTGCATCAAGTGGGACATACATGACGATTGTATGCTTCATCTTTGAAGGGAAAAGATAGTATATAATAAATCTCTAATTGAAAATATCCAGAAATTAAAATGCATGTCATCAAAATCATTTGGAAGTGATATTTTATCCAATTTAGAAAACAAAATACTATTCATTCTATATCAAACAGGTGAAATATCGATGGCTATTTGCGGTGGAGTCAATGTCATTCTAGATCCAGATACTTTTATTGGCTTGTCATGCGCACGAATGGCTTCGCCAACAGGGAAATGTCACACCTTTTCAGTCGAGGCAGATGGATACGCCCGTGGGGAAGGATGTGGTGTTGTGTTGTTAAAAAGACTTACAAACGTAAGTTGAACATTTTTCATTTTGTATTTTTACAAATTTGCGAGATGGAATAATTCTTTTTTTCTAAAAGGCAATCCACGACAAAAACAAGATATGGGGGACAATCTATACGAAGCTGAATCAGGATGGCCATATGAGTACTCCAATTACATCCCCTTCTGGCAAACAGCAAGAGCGTTTGTTAGAACAAATTTTCAAAGAAAGCAAGACGTCACCGTCCTCTGTACAATACGTTGAAGCACATGGTAAGGAGGAAAAGAAATATTAATATTGACAACAAATATAAATAGCAAATAAAAATTTTATGCAAAGGACTTAAGGCTTAACATAAGAACAGAAATAATCAGGAAATTCCGTATTCAAACCATTGGTTATGGAAAGGCTTATGGGACACGACATTACCTTTCTAACAATGATCCTTCTTGATCTTTATCAGTAGATTTCTTTTCCTACATTTTCTTAAGTAAATCTTTAATCGCCAATTGTAGCCCAACCCTATCCTCGGGATCATAATTTGAACAGACTTGAATTTACTTAACTACGGAATATGCTTTTGTATACATGTGACTGATCATGGCTTCGCCGTTCTTGAGGATAAGATTTTTATGCATTCGTATGTAGATTGTTGATTAACAGAGGTCATCTTGTACTACTTAAATATTTTGCTAAATAAAATTTCCCGATATAGCTAATCGAAACCCCTTGGAAATATTCTACAACCTACATGTACTAGCAACATCTCCTGTTTTGATGCCAGTGAAGAGAAATTAGACAAAATCATGTATATTAACGCGAATTCAGGACAGATAAATCATTTTAACCGATTGTGACTATAAGAGGATAGTTAAGCAATATCTCCCCGAATTTCATCTTGCATTAATTCAATTGGTTAAGTATAATGACAGTCAAAAGAAATGCAAAAACCCATTTCCAGCATTAGCAATGAAATGCTATCAGTCATTTTAAGGAAATATAGGCATCACATCCCGAAAGGAAAGGATTTTTTCCCAGGATTTTAGTACAATACTTATGATTAACAGCTACAAAACCTTGAAAACCCAAAATTTTGTTAAATATTTTATTAAAAATGCAAAATTTTGATTTCTGTTAAGAGGGCTAAAAGCAACTTCTGGTAATGTAATGAAAATCATTCAACCGTTGAATAATTGATTTGGCAAAGTTAAAGACTTTTTGGGTACCTAGTAATAACCTGTATATAATCCCCCCCCCCCCTGAGGATGTTGCGTTTCTTTTGACTGTCAGTATAGTATTGACGTTGAAAATTTCCCTGGAAGCAGGACACCCTGTGTTTTTGTTTCCTGCCTTTAGTAGTGGATATACCATATAGAGCAAATCTCTAAAACTATACAAAAGCAAAAACGATATCAGATGTTGTAATACAGGAAAGATAGGAAATCATTTATTTTATTTACTATATAACCTATTCAATTATTATTATAATTATAACTTATTATTATTCGTTTATTTAAGAAATAAAGTCCGCGTTTTCGTGAATGTTGCAGAATAACCTCCGAGGTCGAGAAATGTTGTTTGAAAGATAAAAGCCGAGGCGTTAGGCGAGGCTTTTATTTTTTCAAACAACATTTCGAGACCGAGGAGGTTATTCTGCATCATTCACGACAACAAGGACTTCATTTCTATTCTACCATGTATAACTACAATCGCTAAACTACGGATAGTCGTTTCCTCTATAGAGAAACGAATTAGGTCACCATGTCTCGATTACCCTGTTTCATTTAACACCAGAGGTAAAATTTGTTTGCTCACCTGTGTATAGAATGCAGACGATTTGAGCTTTCGTTACATTAAAAACAGCCTTTTTAAATTACAAATTTGTTCATAATATGTATTGATCAGTTAAAATGAATAATTTATACAATAAGAAATTCATGTTCCTGTTTTACTGCTAATGTTGATGTTTTCAATAATCGTGGTAGAATATATAATAATAATAATAATAAGAATAATAATAATGATAATAATATAGAAAAGATATAGAAAAGATTCATAGGAAGAATTAATGTATTACTAGTATTCATAAGTTTTTATGCTTAATAAGAAATCGCAGAAGCTGGTAAGGGGGAGGGGGTAACAACACAATCTCCATTCTTCAAGTGTAGCTTGTGTTTCCACCCTACCCCTAAGACCATGAGTTTATCAAATTTAAATCTACATTACACGAAGTTTATATATGGGCATGGCATCGCTGATTTTAATGTGTGAATATTTTCTACATACATTTAGGGCATGTAAAACTTTATTATCCATTGTAACCCAACTCACCCTAAAAGTAATACCATAAAACTGTCTATTTCCCCGAGAAGAGAATTTTTCACTCATCCGAGGACTACTCCCTGGAAAAGCAGAGCTACTCCTTGGGACTACTCCCTCATGAATATTTATTAGTAATTTTGACCAATCAAAGTGTTCAGTGGGCGGAGCGTTCAAGAAATCTCGAGTCTGTGACGTCATGCTATTAGTAATGTAACTATGACGTCAAAACATTTCGACATGCGTTGTCAAAATCATACTCGAATACTAGCAAAATGAAGATAACGTTATCTTCGAAATGTCAATGAAAATACTTTTAAAAAATAATTTAATTGTTTTAGGACACGATTCATTACTTATCATACAATCTGTTTAACCGTATGCATTTGTACTTAACTTATGCCTCTATAGTACTTTTTTTAAATGTCGGAATATCTGGTAAAAAAAAATTAAATCACCCTATGATTGTTTTGGTATAATAAAACAGTTATGGAATTCGCCGCCTCGGGAAATAGTTTCCTACCTCGGGCAACCATAAATTTGCTATTTCCCTCGTACCCATTCCATAACTGTATACTATTTTATTACTACTTGTATTTCCAGCTTTATGTACCAGTCACGTCCGATGCGCGTTTGATCAAATTGTCTTGAGATTAAAAATAGTCGAATAAACAAATGAAATTTTCGAGAGACTTAATTTCAGACCCAACAGGTTTATAAACAACGATTTCATGGAATATTTAATTGTGTAAGTAGTGAAGAAATGTGTAAGGAACATCTTAAATATATGAAGAAATAAATCGAGAAACAGCGCACTTTTTATCAATAAATATACACTTTTTTTTAGCTCACCTTAGCTGAAAGATTAAGTGAGCTTTTCTGAACGCCCGTTGTCCGTCGTCCATCCAGCTGTCCGTCCGTCTTTAAACTTTTCATATTTTCAACTTCCTCTCAATACAACTGGGTCAATTTTAACGGGGGCATTAAAAATCTTCTCCAAAACCACTTGGTCAGAAAAGCTGAAACTTATGTGGAAGCATTCTTGGGTAGTGTAGATTCTAAATTATTCAAAACATCCTCCCTCGGGTAGGGTGAGGCCACAATAGGGAATCCAAGTTTTACATTGAAGTATATAGGAAAATTCTTTAAAGATCTTCTTAAGAACCGTTGGGAAAGAAAAGCTGAAACTAATGTTGAAGTATCTTGGGGTAGTGTAGATTCTACATTCTCCAATAAATGACCCCTGGGGGTAGGACAGGATCATTATAGGTATTACAAAGGGGAAATCTTGTAAAAAAAAAATAGCATGGCCAAAGTTACTCAGATAAGCGATGCGGCCCATGGGCCTCTTGTTTCAATGGGTGGCACTGTAGCTCTCTGATATGTCAATATTATTTTATTCGGAGAGCTACAGTTCTGTAGCTTATAACTGCCCGACCCAACCGCTGTGTACAAACTTAAATTTTCATAATGTCATCTTTTTCTCAGCGGTTCTTTAGAGGATTTTAAATGAACCTACTATTTTTTTTTATTTCTTAATAATTCTCCCTTGTACAAAAGCTTTGCCCCAATTATGAAATTGGTCCTGTGGCTCTGGAGAAAAACTTGTTTAAAAAGTTTACGACATTTTTACATGGTCATACATTTGCGTACATATACTCAGATCAACTTTTAAATCTCTGAAAACTATCATCTCAAGAACAGCAGGGCTATGATGTGTGGTAATAATATCAAGAAACCCAAATAAGTGCCACTTCAATTGAATGAATTTTTTTTCTCCCTGTGGTGATCAGAGTTTTAAATAGGAATACATCAGAAATTATACTTTTCACAAATAGCAGAGCAACACTGAATCATTATAATATAAAACATTTAACGTGCATGAAAATAATTTTTATTGTTATGTATCCTTGGATTAGAATGGACCTCCAACTGATAATCACTATTACAAATTGTACAATGTACTACTACAAAAAAGTTTTTTTTCTCAAGAACAGCTAAACCATGATTGTCAAAGTGGTACATCCTCCTGCTGTTTGGTTAAATTTATGACCCTCAGGACTAGAATCTTACCAAAATATGATGTCTATTTTTAATCGGAACGAAAAGAAGGGTAAAATCATGTGAAAAAAGAAGGGTCATGTCTAGTCAGGTGAGCATCATTGTCCTTAAGCCTCTTCTTATTTTTTATTCTTAAATGAGAAAGTGTACTTTTCAGGGACAGGGACACCAATTGGCGATTATATAGAAGTGATGGCACTAGGATCTTTTTTTTCAAAGTATTGTGAAGAAGAAATACCGATAGGCTCAGTTAAAACAAATATTGGTCACTTAGAAGCAGGTGCTGGAATGGCCTCTTTGATCAAAGTTCTTTTGATGATGAAATACGGGTTTTTCGTTCCTTCACTTCATGCTGAAATATTAAACCCCCAAATACCATTTAGTGCTTGTAAAATGAAAGTTAGTCACAGTCTTCAGAAGTGGTCTGCAGATGCCAAGGGGAAGAGAATAGCTTCAGTAAACTGCTTTGGTTATGGAGGAACGAACGCACACGCTATCGTCAGGAGCCATGAAGAAAGTGGAGCTTCTGTTCAAGTACAAAACATGAAAAGCTGCCTTAGTAAGACATTTTATGTTCTCTTGTCAGCAAAGGACTTGAGTGCATTATTTAATACAGCCAACCATCTACTTCAGTTCGTTCTAGATAACTTGCCTACAGTCTCAATGGTCGATCTTTCTAGCACATCAATTCATTTTCGAAGTCACTATAAACTTCGCAAAGTCTTTGTTGTTGAAAACGTATCAAAGTTTGTTTCAGAAGTTGAGGAATTTGTACAGAAAAAATTACATCCTACAGCTGCTAAGAGAGAAATACCGAAAATGATATTTGTATATTGTGGTGTTGGCACAACCTGGCCAGAAATGTGTAAACAACTCATTACTGAAGATAAAATCTTCGAAAACACTGTACGAGAAATAGATGACCATCTGAGTTCTTACAACGACATTTCTCTTCGTATGATTTTTGAAACAGGGGGAGATATCTCAGACCCTTTGATAAACCATTTATCAATCTTTGCTTGTCAAGTTGGTCTAACAGCGATGTGGAAACATTTGGGTATCCATCCAGACGCTATAATTGGTCAATCTGTTGGAGAGGTTGCAGGGGCGTATGCAGGCGGAAATCTTTCCTTAAAAGACGCTGTAAAAGTAATTTATTTTCGGTCTCTTCATTTGTCTGAAACCTTTGGAAAAATGGTTCTTGTTCAACATTGTCCTCTCGACGTCATAGAAGAAACGTGTAAGCATCTTACGACCGGAAAAGCAAATATTGCAGTCTATCACAGCAGTGTCTCATGTGCAGTATCGGGTGATACAGACGCTATTGAAGAATTAAAAGTAAAACTCGCTAACAAATCAGGAAGAATCATACCTTTAAATGTAAAGTGTGCATATCATAGTCATTTGACAAAAGATGCAAGTAAAATGTTGGAACAAATTCTATCAGGCCTGGAGAAAAAATGCCCAAGGACAACAATTATATCAACAGTCACCGGACAAAGAGCAGATGAAAACTTTGGATCAAATTCTTACTGGGCTGACAATGTATTCAAACCTGTACACTTTCAAGATGCTTTAAAGGAAGCAAAACGCACTTTCCCTAATTCAATTTTTCTTGAAATTGGCCCAAGTCCTGTTTTGAGAACCCACCTGTCAAACATATTTCCCGAAACTGTAGAAGAAGCGCTGCCTTCCATGAAACGAAACAATGAAATCGATGTTTTTAGAGAAACTTTTATTACTATTTTTGAAAACGGATTCCCAGTTGCATGGCAAAATATCGTCCCAATTCAGAAATTATTCCCCTGTCCAAAATACCAATTCAGCAAACGTAAGTATCTTGTGAAGTCCGAGAAAATGAAGAGGATACTAAATGGGGATGAAGAGTACGAAAAATCTAGTATGTTAACCAGAATGAGAAATGGAAATATTGAGCAATTTACGATTACTTTGAGTCGAAAGAATGCACCATTTATTTATGCCCATACTTTAGACGGAAATGTAGTTGTACCAGGTGCACTGTATGGAAATATTGCTTTGGAATTAGGAACATCAATTTTCCTGAGCAGAGGAGTGACAGAAATAGACATTTCCTGGACCATTCACAGAACACAAATCATCAAAGATGCAGTACAACCTATCGTAGTGAAAACATTTGAAAAGGGAGATATTGTTCATTTTGAAGCAATTTCAAATGAAAATCAGCCAATATTGTCCACTGGTACGATGAAACAGTCAAGTGCTCCAAGAATTACTTCACTGAACATTAACAGGCTCATATCTTTATTACAAAATGAAAAAGACACAACTAATGTTTACCCAACTTTGCAAAGTCTTGGATTTCATCATGGCGAACTGTACCAAACAATAAAGAAATGTGTTTGTCGCGGAAATGAATGCATATGTGAAGTTATTCTGCCTGATGAAGTATTGAGAAATCTAAACAAGGCTTTCTTTCATCCGATAATTATAGACAGCATGTTTCAGTCTTGCTGTGGGATTCATTTTCAAAAGAAGAGTCGAATGAAAGTGCGAACTTTTCCTAGACAAGTTTCCTGTTTCACTGTAAGACAAAAACCGTCCGCACGTATGATATGCTATACAGTTCTTGTCTATGAAAATTCAGTGATTGCAGTTTTTAATATTCTTCTTCTACATACAGATGGAAGTATTGTCGCCGAAGTGACAAATTACAAGGTTACCAAAATTGATACGGAAGGCGACATTTTTTCGATCTCTTACAGCGAAACTTGGAATGCAATAAGTTTACCGCATTTAAGTGTTTCGCTAGGAAAAACACTTTATTTACTTTCCTGGAATAAAGAATATTTGTCACTTCTAGAATATGCTTTTTTAAAGAGATTTAGGAATTCAGATATACGTTGCCTGACATTATCAGACAATTTAGAGGACCAGTTTTCATTATTCTTAAAAGGGAAAGCCGAGATGCGGAATTTTGATGTTATTTATATCCCAGGATTACCAGGAATAGAAACACACACAACCGGAGAGGAGCTGATGAACGCTGTAAAACAAACCACCCATTATTTTCTCGAACTTGTAAAAATACTTTACGAATATGCGTCTCACACTTTAGTCATAACAAACGAAGCACAGGCTTGCCAGTCTAGTCAAACACGGGTTATTGGCGCTGAATTATGGGGAATGGTTCGAGCTGTTTCACAGGAGGGGACACAGCTCTCTTTCACATTGCTAGATATAGAGGACCTCAATGAGAATTCAATGAACTACATTGTAAAAATTATAACGGAATTGGATCCTGGGACTTCGTCTGCTCCTTCTGAGTATGCTGTACGCCAAAACGTTATTTATAAAAATGAACTAAAGAGAATGCCTGACGAATTTCACCAGACGGTGTTTAAATCAGGTTTTCCAAAAAAACAAGAAAATATGTGTCTGAGATATAACTTCGACAAAGGCATGCCATCTTATTTTGCTATACCTTGTGTTGAAGATTCATCCTCTCTTGATGTTTATTGCATCAGACCAACGCATGCTCTTCCCTGCATACCGGATACTTTTTTCATCCAGGACAATTTTATTCCTGAGCATTACTGTTCAGAAAATAGAATAAAAGGTTTTGGTATAACCGCTTGTGAAGTTGTTGGTATAACAAATGTTGATGGCAAAGAACTAGAAGTAGTAGCATTTGGGCAGATTGAGCTTAAATCAGAAATCAGAGTGGACAAAAAATGCGTTTTCGAAAAAACGAGTCTAGCTGGATATAGCCTAGGCAGCTTGCACGCAGTGATAATTGCATTAGCCATTGCAGATTTAGTGGAACAAAAAGCATTTGTGTTCATCGATTATAGTAAAAAATATTCCACGGTTTTTCATTTTCTTGTTTCTGTTCTTGAGGAGAAGAAATGCATTTTATCATGTTGTGAGACTGCATACTCAAAGAAAAGGCAGAATCTCGAAGCAGTTCAACTAGTTGTGTTGTCTGAAGAGGGCTATGATGATCCTCACATGTTCCGTCTTCTTTTCCCAAATGTACAAAAATGCATTTTCTTAAAAGGTAGAATACCAAGTATATTCATGGATCACAATCTATGCTTCTTTGATGTTATCAATGTTGCTGACTTATTTCATCCAAAGTGTGGAAAAGTAACATCACTTAGAAAAAGATTACTAGCAATTTTAAGTAATGATAAAAAGCTAGACTCTCCAACTCCCAATCTCTTAGAAATCAATGAAATCTTAAATGACATCGAGTTAAGAATACCAGACGAACATCTAATTCGAGCAGACTCTGCTTATATCGTTGTTGGAGGGATGACTGGGTTAGGATGGACAATCGTCAAGTATCTATCAAGAAGAGGAGCAAAGATCATAGTATCGCTTTCCAGACGTTCACTCTCTAATGAAAATAAAAAACGCATTCAGAACATTAAACATCTCCATGGTGTTGATGTTATACACAAAGAAGTCGACATATGTAATTTGGACAAGCTCACAGAAGTGATAAGCTGCATCAAACAACAAATGCCCTATATTCCTATTCGAGGTGTTTTCCAAGGAGCGGTAGTGTTGCAAGATCAAACAGTTTTAAAAATGTCGATTGAGGATTTTGATGTACCCCTTATGGCTAAGATAAAAGGAACCTGGAATCTGCACCATCTCACAAAGGAAATGAATCTTGATTTCTTTATTTTGCACTCAAGTGCGTCTTCCATATTCGGAAGTCACTCGCAATGCAATTATGCCGCAGCAAATGCATTCCTAGACAGCTTTGCTTTCTACCGTAAGTCGTTAGGACTCCCGGCACAGGTGATAAACTGGGGTGCATTAGAAGTTGGTTTAGGATCCGACCCTAAATTGAAAGATTTCTTTTTTCACAAAGGAATAAATTTGATGTCTGTCGACAAAGTTTACCGTGTTCTAACACAAATGCTTTTGTCAGATCAAACACAAGGAATTATTTTTGATTTTGATTTAAAGAAATTCGTCAAAGCTAGAGGCAGTAAAAAGGAAAATTCAAAGATAACTGACATTGTACATTTTGCTGATGTATCGATTTTGAAGGAACTTGTAAATGACAAAGAGAACAACGAACCGATTCAAAATTTTGTGGATCTTGTAAAGAAAACTTCGTCACAGGTTCTAATGGTTGATATTTCAGAAATTACAGACAGGCACACATTATCTCAATTTGGACTAGATTCTCAAAATGTTGTCGAATTTACAAATATGATATTTTCTGAAACAAGTATTAGGATTCCGATCGTACTGTTATTGTCAGGAGAATTATCAGTATTAGAAATTGCCAAATTTTTGAGTGAAAAAGAAATGTTGCGCAGAGAATCTATTGAATCACCGGAAGAGGTACAATCCATATCTAAGACAATGTCTGTTGTAGAAAAACATTTAAAGAGTTTTCAAGACATTTATAAGAACTGCTCATTTGTTGCGACGTTTGCTATATCCAAATCGAAAAATCAGCCAATCTTTTGGGAAAATGTAGTCGATATCTTTTGTAGAATGAACCCTAACTTACGAGTAAAAAGTTCTGAAAACGACTCGTCATTGCAAGATTCTAACAGTATTGTTGATAGTGAGGACTTTACTTGTCCATTTGAATGTGTGCAAACAAAGATTTCCCCTGGTTTTGTGTTACAAAATACTAATGATATTCTATACGTGATACATGAAGATGTAGATAGTAAAGCTCAACTTCACATTTCTTGCAACAGAGTTGGACTAGATGTTTTCTGTGCTAAAATTATTCTGCATGACTTACAAAAGATCGCAGCGCATATTCTTGCATCACAACCCGTTCCAGCTTGGTTTGATAAACCAAACATTGATATCCTACCTGTGTATGCAAACAAATTGCATGGAATTGCTGAAAAGTGCACAGAATATTGGAAAAACCAGCTACAGAGATGTAAGACACCCTGCTGTTGGAAATCTAATCCAAAGTACTCTGAATTTGAAAATAAGAAATTATCAATCAGAATTCCGAAATCTCTAATTGAATTCGCAGAAAAACATGATTTGACAATGTTTATCATTGTGTGCAGTGCCTTTCAGATGACATTAAACAAAATCACTTTTGCTGAACGAATTTCTCTGTTAACGGAGATTGATCTGCGCTCACAGTTTGCGGAATGTCGAGATGTAATTTTGCCGTGTGCGAATCTGATTCCCCTTGTATCACCCAATTTTGAGGATTCTTTTGTAAAAGTCATTGATATTCTGATGGAGAATAAAACTGTTGTAGAACAATGTATGGGTCATTGTCTGTTGCCATTTGTAGAAATCATGGACCTTCAAGAATTCGATCGGAGTATTCATATGAAAAATTACTTCGTTTTTGACTCTTTGGAAGATGATGATGAGCAATGCATACATCTTAAGTCGTTGGAAATGAATACAGATATGGATTGTGAAACATATCTCTATGCAAAGCATAATTTGACGAAAAACACCGTAGAATTAGAATTTCGATTTAGATGTGAATTTCTCTCCAGTGTAAATACTTCAAGTATTGTAAATTTTTTCTTGGATTTCATACAAACACTTCCCGAAAATTGCAATCAAACTTTAGGCCAGATTCAACTTCCAGCAAAGTCAGAAGAAAGCTTAGCTTTGTTTCCAAAAGGTCAGTAACGTTAGATTTTTTGTTTTTGAATTTAATACGTAAATCATCATGAAAACTAGAGAATAATAGCTTTCAAAATATTAACTTCAGTGTGGTTTTAACAAGACTTCCTTATTCAATAAGCAATAAAATGGAAACGGAAAATGTTAAATCACACTTTCATAAAAATATTCTCATACGCGCATTCTATACTTTTTGCATCACCAGGAGAGACGAGTCAAGTTCGTCTTTAAAGGTGCTTAGACACAGATATCAAGTTAAAATTTATCAAATTTTAAGTATAATATGATGTATATGTTGCTTTAGCATTTCAAAGTAAATGTAATAAATTTTTACTTTATATGGAAGTTATTAAAAATGAGAATTTTGGACGCTTTTGATTAATACATCCTTGCAATTTCATAAAGCAAACGTTATTCTTAATACCTTTGATTTTTTTAATAGGAAACATTCTACTTATCAAGAATGATGGGGAAAAGAAGCAACTTTTCTTCGAATTGTCCGGGTATCCGCCAAGTCTTTCATTGGGTTCCGAGCGGGACACACAAATTGCGTTGTCAGATATAGATGATTTCCATATTTTCAATGTTAATGGTATGAAGGAATTATAATTGTAATTCAGTAGTTCGTTTATCATTATGATATTAAAAATCAAACGGTTAATACACTGTAATCATAAATCAAATGTACATTGGTACTATGTTCTTTCAGAATGTTTTAATTTTCACTTTTAGGACATCCTCACCTTCGTTTGCAACTTAAAGGGGGGAAGGATGTGAACTTCGAGGAGTCTGATAACCACTCATTCCAGACTTTGGTTTCTTTCTTAAGAAAACATCTGTGGTCCCATGAAAAACAGTGATACCTTTGGTTTAGAATGATGATTAAAAGGCATACGCCCTGTATTAAAAAAAGATGGAAATCATTAAGTTGATTCGGAATGCGTCTAGAATACAACCGAACGCCGAATATTAAAGACGACAGAAAAGCTAAGATACCCAAGTTCAAAACTTATGATCAGACCAGGACAATCTACCTCAAGTTGGTATCTAGTCTACATTCGAATTACTAATACAGGTCTACGTACATATAAATATTGATAAATTTATGCCAAAAACAATTTTGAAGTGTTTTACTTTTGCTTGATATTCTGTTTAAATATTTTATATAAAATGATACATAATAGATATCCTCGAACAAACTCTGTTAGGACTATGTAGAAATTATAAAATGACATTTACCTGAGCATGCATTGGTTAAAGTGCATATATACTCATGCACGGTTTATGGAAGATGAATTGGTCAAATGTTCAATAAAGTTAATCTTTAAAGGCATTTTAAGAAAAAAAAACTATTGCAAGGCAGCTTCGAGTCCAAAATTAAATATGAATCAGTCTGCTTAAATTATATATGAAATGTACATACACTAATGTTGATTTTAGGTGCACTGGAAAATAGATAACTCTACATAATAACTTTATTAATATAGTTTTTGCATCTGTTTTGAGTTGTTTCATGTTTGCTTTACCAAGACAAACTGCTGCCAAAGACCAATCTTAACCAGAAAAACAATTTTTGAATAATTTCATTTAGATATGACTGCACTTTATTACGTTTAGATAATTTTGGTTTAAGGTTGTCTTCAAATTGAAAATGATGAAAATATATATTAATATTTTCTTCTCATATTATCGTAAGATTAAGCAATTTATCTTAAATTTATCTAACCGACATCAATGACTTAGTTGGCGCAGTGGTATGATTACTAGTATTCGAAAATAAACATGGTGAATTTCGAGTCCAACATGTTTCTATCTTTACTTTCTTTCATATTTTTTATGTTTTTAAATACGCATAATAATACACATATTACACTTTAAAATGCTGGACGGATGCCTTCATGGAAAAAATGTGCTGTATTAGATGATGTATGTGATATACATGTAACACTTTTAAAAAAATATTTCATTTTACCTTCGTTTTGTTTTGTGTCATTTTTATAGAAAAACCTGAATATTAACGATAAAGTAATTGTTTATATACTGATTAAATTTCTTCAAATTTCTTACATTTCCTCCTTTGAAAACTAGAAAACTTTTTACAAGCCTTTATCCTGCCTTCTATTAATTACTGTATGACTGTCTGGGGTAATGCACCACGTAGTTACATGGAGAGAATCCCTAAGCTCCAAAAACGGGCCGCTGGATTGATTGATTGCTTGATTTATTGTTTTTTAACGCCGAGTCGGCAATATTTCAGCCATATTTCGGCGGAGAAATTTAAATATTTTATGAATGGTTTTGAAAGTTTTTGGTTTCTCTGGCGGCCCCCAATGAGCCTACTCTTTGGCCGCTAGAATTATACTTGATGCTCCATCTAAGGCATTATTTGCAAAATTAGGGTGGCTATCTGTTTTTGACTTAGTAACTTTGCATAAATGTATTTTGTTGTACATGATATTTAACAATCAGAGCCCGGTTTACTTGCAAGATTTATTTATTTGTCAAACTTCTAATGCTTATACTTTACGTTCAGAATCTAATTTTGACCTTCGCCTACCAAAACACCGAACAATTTTTTTAAGAAATTCACTTCAATATTCGGGTGTTTATATTTGGAACAATTTACCTATAGATATAAAATATGCACCAACTCTGCCAATCTTTAAACGAAATGTAGAAAAGTATATCTTCAACAGCAGAACTTTATTACTCTGATTTATGTGTATCTTTTGCACATGTATATAATTATACAATGTTAAATCTAACTCATGTGACGTTATATTACTTTTTATGTCATATAAATATGTATAGGATCTCACATGATTTGTAGTTGGATATGATTTTTATCCAACGAGTTGTGTGGGTTTTATCCCCGAGCCTTGGCGAGGGAATAAAAACACGAGTTGGATAAAAATCATATCCAACTACAAATCATGTGAGATTCTTTTTATCCCATGTTTTTTACACCAAAAACAATGTTTAGCACTGTTTTTATATAGGACTCCACTTCATTTTACTTCATCACTCTAACGCAAAATCCATTGTGACGTCACAACTGTGTGATACGAAAATGATATCACATGAGCTATATCAACGGGATAAAGGGTTAAACATGGGATAAAGATCTTTGTTTATTATTACTATTTTATTATGATTATCATTATTATCACGTGACATTGTGTATAATACGTGTATTATAACTCACTTTCTAAGTTGTTTATCTTTGCTAATTTGATGTAATATTGTTGTTGTAATTAGAAGGCCCTGAGGAAGAATAGTGTGTCACACTAATCAGGCCACCTTCTCTAAATAAAGTATTATTATTATTATTATTATTATTATTATTATTATCAAAGGTTTTCACTTTAGTGTTCTATATTTAGTGATGGGTATAAAGAATAAAACAGTTATAGACACTGATTAGGTAAACATATTAGTAGTTGGACCCGAAGGTGAAAAAAGTTGCTGTTGGCCTACAGCCTTTGTCAATATTCCTCCCTGTAGTTTCAACAATTCATATGTTACCCTTATATCCAGTCAATAACTGTACGAGAGGCCTAAGGGCCTGAGTTGCTCTTCTGATAAATTAAACAAACTATCACTTCTTTTGGAATCTTGCTTTGAGTATACTATATATTTAAATGAAACACACTGAGAACCCAAGAAGGATGATAATTTGAAACTAAAATTTGATGAAGTAATGGTGATTCCGTCACCCAAACATTTGTCCATTAACAAAGTTAAGAGGGCTGGGAGGTTGTTGTCATTTTCAGACTATTTTGGTCTCCTTTTATCAGAACTCCATATAAAGATGTACAAAAATGAACAAATTTTAAAACTAAAATATATGAAATTTTTCTTTGCCAAGTAATAATTGACAGCTTAAAATATATATAACAAGATGAGTTTGAAAATCACTGATGCCCCTACATGGTAACATAGCAAAGATTAAACTTTTCCTAAATGCAAATTCAATATGTTGGTACCCCCAAGAAAGGTCTTCTCACCAGAAATACAACTGTGAAATATGAAAGCACTAGCACCACATGTTTAAAAGTTGTGGGCAAAAATAAGTTTTTGAAAGGTAGGTCAAATTCCTGGGTCAAGGTCAAAGTTGTTGGTTTCTAAAGAACGATCTTGTCACAAGGATTACACATATGATATATGAAAGCCCTAGCCCTAAACGCTCAAGTGCTATGGCCAAGGTTGAAGTTTTGGAAAAGTATATCAAAGTCAAAGGTCAAGATTGTTGGTATCCAGTGAAAGGTCTTGTCACAAGGATTAAACATGTGAAGTATGAAAGCCCCAACCTTGACCCTTCAAAAGTTATAGTATAAGGTTACTTTTGAATAAGTAGGTCAAGGTCAAGGTTAAATGGTCAAAGGTTTTGGTACCTAATGGAAGGTCTTGTCCCAAAGAATACATAATTATGTGAAATATGAAAGTCCTCTAACCAACCGTTTAAAAGTTGTGGCCAGAGTAAAAGTTTGGAATTTTTGCGTAAAAAGTGTCAAACTCCAAGGTCAAAGTCAAAAGGTCAAATTTGGTGGTAACCAAAGAAAGGTCTTGTCACAAAAAATACATCTGTGAAACATGAAAGCCACAGACCCATCCACTCAAAAGTTATGGACAAGGTTGGAAAGCAACA
Organism: Saccostrea cuccullata; assembly: GCF_032062105.1. Taxonomy (NCBI): domain Eukaryota; kingdom Metazoa; phylum Mollusca; class Bivalvia; order Ostreida; family Ostreidae; genus Saccostrea; species Saccostrea cuccullata. The sequence continues at coordinate 59,201 of NW_026941473.1, forward strand.
ACTTTGTCCTTTCGACCTCGACCTTGGGAAATGACCAACTTTTAAAATATTCTTACCCTGGCCACAACTTTTGAACGGTAAGGACTATGGCTCTCATACTTAACATATGTATTCCTTGTGACAAGATCTTTCATTGGATACCAAAAAATTTGACCCTTTGATTTGGAGTTTGACCTACAATTAAAAATGTTTAAAATCGGCAATAACTTTTGAACGGTTAGGGCTAGGGCTTTCGTACTTCCCATATGTAATCTTTGTGACTGGGCTTTTCTTTTCTAAAAAAACAACCTTGACCTTTTGACCTTAACCGCGGAATTTGACCTACCTTTAAAAACGTTATCATTGGCCATAACATTTTTTGTATAATTCTTATGAGAAGGCCTTACTTTTGGTATCATGCATTCTGTTTGATCTGTATTTGGAAAAATTTTACCTTTACTATGTTGACATACGGGGGCATTAGTGTTTAACAAGCACATTTTGTTGATATCATGAGTAATTTTTTTTTCAAGACTTCCAATTAATATTGATATCAAGTAATCTTTTATGATATCAGAAAATAACTCAAAAATATAGAAATGGTGCCTCATATAACTGTCAGTTTTACTGGAAAAAGAGATGTTTCTAAATACGAATCGACAATCAGCAATTCTCAATTGACTCCGCCACGCTCCTTTCAATGGATGTGTTCAATGGGGGGATATACATCAAATGCAGCCACGTAGCATCATTTTTGAAAGGGGGCAGCCAGAGAAAAAATATTTACTTACCTGAAAAAGTTGACAAGCAAAAAAAGTTAAACAAAGAAAATGAAAAGTTGCCCGAAGTCGAATATCCTATTTAGTGGGTGTGAGGGATGAAGTCAACCTCTTTCAGTACCAATTTTTCACACTATATTTTTCTTACTTACATCACAAACAGTTGGGGGGGGGCAACCAGCCTTTCAATGAACATTTCCTATACATGTAGTATAAGTAATGCTGGGAAAAAAGCAGAGGGGCCAAGCCCCCCCCCCCCCCCCCCGTTGCTACGTGCCTGTGTTGATACATTTCTCCACCGGAAACTGCCTACTCACTTGTTTCCTATTTCGCGCTGCATTAAGTTCTTCGGAAAGATTTCTTAATTTGTCTACCGGTAATTCTTCATTTTAAACAAGTTTTGATTACATTTTGTTCTAAGGCTTTGAAATCAAAAGCAGTGTTGGGCATGCCACAAAGTAAGTCAGATTTTTGTATAATATTTCAAAGAAATTCAGATAAGATCACATGACTGAATAAGCAAGATGGTAGAACACCCTTGACATCCGAGGTCAGTGTGCGAGGTACGAGCCACCCGATTAGCTAGGAATGATGAATCGAAGATAGCCTGATTCCCTGTAATGTTTCGTACACTCCGCGTCACTTGCCAATGATGTGACAGGGGACCAGGCTAGAATCGAAGTGAAACGACAAACTCTGCCCAGTTATCGTTCTACTTACTGTGAAATCACAGATTTTCGTGGGGGTTAATTTTCGTTGTTTTCGAGGTATAAAGAGATCCACGAATTCATGTCCACAACGAAATGTAAATACATTAGTACTCAACAATTATTCATCCACAAAATCAAATGCCTGCGAACGAAAGTTTTTTTCCTCAAACCACGACAATTTGACCCCACGAAAATATGTGATTTTACAGTAAACAAGTACCTAGGTACCGTAGCGAAGCGTAATACGCCCTGTGGTGAGGGATTGGTGAAACGAATCTGAAAACAAAGAAAAATATTAGATGAGTATAAGATCAAATCATACAATGAAAAATGATATTTCATAGTATACACTGAATATATTTTCCCCTTCTTTCCTCTCCAAACGAAGCACAAATCGGCAGAGGTGTGATGAGCCCCCCCCCCTCCCCCCTTCCCATCACCATATTCATAAAGGTGTAAGTCCATGACAAAAATCGCACATGACTATTATGTTTTTATATTACATATAACATAAAAAATTATTAGGCAAGCAAGAGTATAGTTTAATATTTTTTCTTGAGGGCTGCGGAATGTGTTTGAAATGAAATTTGAAATGCCATTAAATTAATGAATCAGTTATTTTCTTAAAGTCTGGGAGAGGGAATTATCAATAAATCTCAAAAGGTTTATTCATAAATATTTAGTCAGACTGTTATGGGTCAGAATAACCCTAAATGCCAGCAAAGATCAATAACACAATTTAAACTTAACAGTAATTTATTTACAGTAATATATAATAAGTATATGAAACATAAAGTACAAACTTAGCAAGAATCTAAAAATACATACATCAGAGTGTCCGTTGCTGCACACAATGTCCCAGTGAAAATATATATCCCAGTTATATCTCAATAGTGCTTATACGACAAAGTATATTATCTCTATGCATCGAATTGACAGGGTATTTATACAGTAATATAAATCTAGAATATTCTAGAAATTGTTAAAACATGATATTGCTGGAACAATCTGGACATATACAAAATTTAAGAATGTTCTAGATCAAATGACCGAACATGTTGACCACTCTGGAATGTTCAAGAAACTTAATGTTACTAATTATATACATAATGAAACAATACACATATCACAACACCTCCCCCCCTTAAAAAGTTTGAATGTCAATGAAAACTTATATTATTAAAACATAGGTACATTAATACAAAATCTAGTATATTTACGATACTCTTGACAAGGCATCTGCAATAACATTGTCTTTGCCTTTGATATGCTTTATTGTTATGTTGTATTCCTGTAACAACAAACTCCATCTAGTCAGTCTTTGATTCTTGTTTGACAATTTATGCAAAAATGTCAGGGGGTTGTGATCCGTATATACAAGAATTGGATGCAAAGTAACATTCAGATAAACATCAAAATGCTGTAAGGCTAACAACAAAGCAAGGCATTCCTTTTCAGTGGTGTAATACTTTTATTGACATTTTGTAAGTTTCTTTGAAAAATAAGAAACAACTCTATCTACCTTATCACTATATTCTTGAAACAAAGCTGCCCCGATTCCAACATCATTAGCATCAACAGTAAGCTTAAATTGCTTAGAAAAATCTGGAGTTGACAGAACTGGGTTGCTCATAAGGACAGATTTGATTTTATGAAAGGATTTTTCACAGTCCTTTGTCCATTCAAAGTAAACCCTCTTTTGTAAAAGATTTGTAATTGGACTAACAACTGAGGAAAAATTTGGACAAAATTTTCTGTAAAACCCAGCCATGCCCAAAAACCTCATTAATTCTTTCTTGTTTGTAGGAATCGGGAACTTTGCAATAGCTTCCACTTTAGCCATAATGGGTGTAAAATAACCTTGACCTACTTCATGACCTAAATACTCTACATAAGCATGACAAAATTCGCTCTTCTCAAGATTCATAGTTAAGTTTGCTTTAGCTAAAATGTCAAATAAAGCACACATGATTCGGAGATGTTCGTCCCATGTGTTGCTGTATATGACGACATCATCAATGTAGGCCTCGCATCCCTCAAGGTCTTGAAAAAGAGAGTGAATCATCCTTTGGAATGTAGCCGGTGCGTTTTTCATGCCAAAAGGCATTACTTTATACTGGTAAAGTCCATCTGGTGTAGCAAAAGCAGATATTTCTTTTGCTCTTTCTGTTAACGGTACTTGCCAGTAGCCTTTCAACAGGTCAAATTTACAGACAAATTTCGCGTTTCAAATGTTGTCAATACAGTCATCGATTCTAGGTATTGGATATGAATCAGTTTTGGTAACAGAATTCACTTTTCTAAAGTCTGTACATAATCGGTAGGTACCGTCCTGTTTTGATACAAGAATACATGGTGAGCTCCAGCTACTTTTACTAGTTTCGATAATGTCATTGTCCAACATGTACTGCACTTCCCTTCTTAGGTACTGCAATTTTATTGAATTAAGACGGTACGGATGTTGTTTGATAGGCAGAGCGTCACCCACTATGACATCATGACAAGCTGCATTAGTTTTCTTTGGAACATCCGAAAGGATTTGATGATACTCACTCGTCAAGTTTTTAACTTGTTCTTTTTGGTGAATGTTCAAATGTCCAAGTTTATCATCCAAATCAGCCAAAACTTCTGAGTTTTTCAAACGAACACTCTGATTACAATCTTTCTCATTCATTTCTACACTCGTATCACTTTCAATACAATTTTGAACAGTCTTAGCATTGGCTAAAGTGGAAACTGGTTTTACAGAATTTCGGTCACACCTTTCAAAATACTCTTTTAACATGTTAATGTGACCAAACCCGTTTCTCTTTACGTCGACCTGGTGTCTTAACTACATAGTTTACATCACTGATCTTGCTTTCAATTTCATAAGGGCCATAAAATCTGGCCTGTAAAGGATGACCAGGAATAGGTAAAAATACAAGAACCTTATCACCTGGTTTAAATACCCTATTTCTGGCATCTTTGTCATACCACATTTTCATTTTCATCTGAGAATTCTTCAAATTTTCTTGTGCTAATTTACAAGCATTGTAAAGTTTTTCTTTGAAATCAGACACATAATCTAAAAGATTAAGATCACTAGTCTCAGTCAGCCACTTTTCCTTCAATAATTTCAAAGGACCTCTAACTGTATTACCGAACACCAATTCAAAAGGACTAAACCCAAGAGACTCCTGGACTGCCTCTCGTGCAGCAAATAATACAAGATGAACCCCTTCATCCCAGTCTTTCTCATACTGGTAACAATAGGTCTTCAGCATTGTTTTTAGGGTTTGATGAAAACGTTCTAGCGCCCCCTGGGACTCAGGATGATAAGCAGTTGATCTATACTGTCTAATACCCAACTCATGCATGACTTGCTGGAACAACTCCGACATAAAATTTGAGCCTTGATCCGACTGAATTGCCTTGGGTGCTCCTACAAAACTGAAAAACTTTGTTAGGGCCTTAACTATGCTCTTTGCCTTTATATTCCTAAGAGGTATGGCTTCAGGAAATCGAGTGGATGTACACATAATGGTATATAAATACTGGTTCCCATATCTAGTCCTAGGCAAAGGTCCTACACAATCCACCAACACTTGACTAAACGGTTCTTCAAAAGCTGGAATGGGTTGGAGAGGAGCAGATGGTATCTTCTGATTTGGTTTACCTACCATCTGACAGACATGGCATGACTTGCAAAACTTCGAAACATCCTTTCTTAACTTAGGCCAATAAAAATGACTCAAAATCCTATTATACGTCTTATTGATACCTAAATGACCAGCCATAGGTGTATCGTGAGCTAAACTCATGACATCTCGACGATAAGTAGCTGGGACCATTATCCGGTGAACAACACGCCACATTTCATCTGAGGAAGCGTCAGGTGGTAGCCATTTTCGCATAAGGATGCCATCTTTCATATAGAAGCATTCTCCAACTTTAGTAGCCTCTTCTGGTGGAAGTGCCCTCTTACTAAGTTGAATGATATCTGGGTCTTTATGTTGTTCAGAGAGTAAACGTTCTCGGCTGAGGATGTCCTTGCCTTGGCTAACTAGTGGATGCAACTCATCATCCTCACCACCAAATTTTGGTAAAAGTTCTTTCTTCTCTTGCTTCTTGATATGGTGTGGTTCCATGCTTGTTTGAGTGCCATCAAGGTCAGATAAGAAAATGTCATTCAAATCAATATCAACAGAGGAATTCGTCTCGTCAAAGACTTGAGTATGGTCTGCCTCCATTTCTCGTCTTTTGGCCATTGCTCTAGTAACAGCACAGGCTGGATATATGTCATCATCTTCATCATTACACATGACATCTGAAGTGATTTTCTCACAAACTATAGGATCTGGTACAACTTTTCCACCAGCTAAATCGTTGCCAAGCAGCAAGGAAATGCCTGGAACGGGAAGAGTAGGTCGAACTCCTACAGTAACAGGTCCAGTAACTAAATCTGACTTCAAACAAATTCTATGCAGGGGAACATCAATGACGCCTAGCTCCACACCCTGTAATAAAACTAACCCACCAGTAGAAGTCTGCTCAGACAAAGGAAGCACGCCCTCTAACAATAACGTCTGTGCAGCACCAGTATCTCTCAAAATCTGGACAGGTTTAATTTCGCTAGAATCGCCGAGTGAAACAAATCCCTGAGACATAAAGGGCTTATAATCCTCCATAGAATCAATAGAACTGGACTGTGAACCCTGGACATCAGGAGTGTCAGAACAAATCGAAACTAAGGCTTCTCTATCACCTCTAACTGCTTGTGGTTCTTAAGTTTAAAGCATTCACTGATCAGACCCTATTCCAGACGATCCTTCAACACGTCCTGGACCGGACTTAAAACCACCTTGTGATTGAAACTGGAGACTTGTGGAATACTGAGACCCTGAACCACTCTTTTTATATGTGTCTGAATTGGTAGAATTACTGCTAGTCTGAGATCTTGATACAAAATTCTTTTTATGAGACAGAGCATAAGTATCAGATATGACTGCTGCCTCTTCAAGAGTTTTCACATTCTTATCTTCTATAATGTGTTTTCAAATCTTGAGAAACACATTCCTTAAACTCTTCTACCAGGATGACTTGGCGCAAATTAGCAAAAGTTTTATCAAGTTTCTTGGATCTAAACCAGTGATCGAATAAATTTTCTTTCTCTCGTGAAAATTCAACAAATGTTTGATTATCAAACTTCCTATACTTTTTGAATTTTTGTCTATATGCTTCAGGTACTAATTCATATGCTTTTAATATTGCTGCTTTGACCTTCTCATAGTCTGAACTTTCAGCTACCCCTAGTGCAGAGTATACCTCAGCTGCTTTGCCAACCAGTACATTTTGTAACATTGTTGACCAAACGTGTTGTGGCCATTTAAGATTCTCTGCGACTTTTTCGAATTGGGGAAAATATTTGTCTACATATTTTTCTTGAAATTTCGGAACTAACCTAATATTTTTTGCTGCGTCAAATTCATTCTTGACAAATGACGGTTCTGGTTGGTGCTGTAGTCTTAATTTCTCTAACTCAAAGTGCTCTTGTCTTTCTAATTTGTCTAATTCTAATTTTCGTTCACGCTCTCGTTCTTCTCTTTCTAATTTTTCTCTTTCAAATCGCATTTTCTCTAACTCTAATTGAAACTGATATTCTGCCATTTTATAAGAGCCTAACTCTGATTTAACTGTATATTCTGGAAGATCGTATTTTTCAAAGATGTTTTCTTCTACTAGTTTGTTTGCAACCTTAATTCTAATGTCTTGCTTTCTCTGAGAGGATTTAACATCTAACCCAAAATGCAAACCTAATGCGATCAAGTCATCCTTTTTTAACGTATCAAAAACCTGAACACTTGGTGAACTAAGAAAGTCTGTGACCGAAAACACCATGTTGATTTCTGCTGGCTTATAATCAAATTTAACGGTTCAATAAACAAAATTCTGACAATAAACTGCAAAAGTGCAAGAAATTCTTTATCCCGGACGAGCTCCCAATTCTGTTATGGGTCAGAATAACCCTAAATGCCAGCAAAGATCAATAACACAATTTAAACTTAACAATAATTTATTTACAGTAATATATAATAAGTATATGAAACATAAAGTACAAACTTAGCAAGAATCGAATCTAAAAATACATACATCAGAGTGTCCGTTGCTGCACACAATGTCCCAGTGAAAATATATATCCCAGTTATATGTCAATAGTGCCTATACGACCAAGTATTCACAATTATTGTATATGCATCGAATTGACAGGGTATTTATACAGTATTCATAAATCTAGAATATTCTAGAAATTGTTAAAACATGATATTACTGGAACAATCTGGACATATACAAAATTTAAGAATGTTCTAGATCAAATGACCGAACATGTTGACCACTCTGGAATGTTCAAGAAACTTAATGTTACTAATTATATACATAATGAAACAATACACATATCACAACAATAGAAATACATGTAGCTTTAAAAACAAGAGGCCCATGGGCCACATCGCTCACCAGAGTAAATTTGGCATTTGCTCTTCTTTACCAGACACCCCCCCCCCCCACACACACACACTCACACTTGCACTACCTATTGTGACTCCACCCTACCCCAATGGGTCTTGATTTGAACAATTTAGAATCTACACTACCCAGGATGCTTCCACATAAGTTTTTCAGGCCCATTGGTTCTTGAGAAGAAGATTTCAAAAATATTTTCCTATATATTTCAATACACAACTTGTGATTCCATATTGTGGCCCTGCCCTAACCCTATTTTTGTTTTTTCTTGATTATTGTCTCCCCTTGTGAGGGGACTTGGCCCTTCATTAAAACTTCCTTTTACCCCAGGATGCTTTGTACCAAGTATGGTTAAAATTGGCTCAGTAATTCTTGAGAAGAAATCGAAAATGTGAAAAGTTTACAGACGGACGGGCAGACGGACAAAATGTGATCAGAAAAGCTCACTTGAGCCTTCGGCTCAGGTGAGCTAAAATGATTTGACCAAAAAAATCTTCATATTCGTCTAAATCATCGAATCTCTTGGCGCTCGCTTAAGGTAGGATTCTTCTCTGGTTTCTGAGTAGATGAAATATTCAATGTTTATTTGCTTATATGTCTTACATATTTATGTGAAAGAGATTTAAAACACCATATTTTTCTTTCCTCATCACAATTGAACAACTTTAAATAGAAATGGTCAATTGTGTTGGAAAACTATCAGGGACTATATTTTTGGCGGAATGGTGGCCTATGAAAATGTCATCTTATCTGACTCTCAAAATTATTAAAGAACTATGAATTCAATTATAAATTGTACACAATCAAAGACTTGATAATGTTTTCAAATGTTAGCTAAATTAATAATGAGGAACTAAAGTTTTAAATTATATCAAATAAATATGAATTTCCAAACAAACTACAGTTATGTTAGCTTTAAAAAAAGTTTCCACTCTAAGTAAAGATTTGAGCTAAAAATCCATAGAAGATGTTTTTACTCTCTTACTTAACGGTCAAAACTTTTTGATTTTATATCATTTTGTATCTCTATATGACTACTTTACCATATGTGAAAATAAGAAAAAGTTAAATATAGGGCACAATATAAAAATAACTTAAATATCCTAAAAATTTAAGAAAAACAGAGAAAATTCGGATCAGTCAAAATCCATTTTTTAAAAACTATTTGTGTCAATTTGGTATAGACCCTATTTGGAAATATCTTTTTATGCAAAAAGAAAAAAAATTTAATCTTTTGAAATAGAAGACCCTATATCATAATTGGATGCTGTTATTTTTATTCTTAATGATAAGGGAAAAGGTTATGACCTTGACCTGACCTTGACTCTAATATAGAACGGTCAAAACTAATCCAACTAATATCATCACTTTGTAATATTGTCTTCTTTGTTCTATGAAAATTTCATTAATTTTTAAATACAAGAAATACAGTTTTGTGTGAGAAGAATCCTACCTTAACAGGAACTTAAAGTGGGGGATGGGACAACCAGTATCAAAAAGAAAATTTACTCAGCCCAGTAGGGAAAGAACTACATTCTCAAAAAAAAAAAATTGAGCACTACTTTGAAGTCTCTATCTCCACAGGAGTCTGAAGTTTTTATCGTCAAAATAAAAAAATCCGGAAAATAATTTTTTCCATCCTCAACTTTAAAAAATACACCAGGATGGTAACGTGTTTAGGGGGATCCACCTAAACAAATAGATCTGGACTTGGTCAGAAAAATTTCGCAGCTAATTCAGTCTCCGGAGTGTTTGTGCTATTTATTCAAGTTAAGTAATACAATCTGCTTGACGACTACTGGCTCTTTTTCCACTTTGAGAGCTCATCCTGGACTGCATGCCACTAAACCGGAAGTGAACTCCACAGTGAATATTTGACGTATAATTGAAGAATATAAACAAAAAATAGCATGTAAAACTTCAGGTACAATTTTATGTTACCATATGTGATCAATAAAAAATAATTTTTTCAAACAAAATAATGCCTCATCAGGTCGCTAAGTCTAGCTGTTTGGCTTTTTGTTGACTTGGCTTTTCAATGATTTAAATTTGGCGCCTTGTAAAAACTGAATTATCTGTCCCTGGTACATATTATCGTCATATAAATTAGAAAAAGATTTGATAACTTTTAAAGTTCTCTTAAATATACATTGTATTTAAAATAACTTAAACAAATTACATTGAACAATTATTTATTTTATTTTTATTTGAACAAGCTTTTGAAGACGTCAAATATACACTGCGATATTCACTTCCGGTTTAGTGGCATGGAGTCCAGGATTAGCTGTCAATGTTGAAAAAAGGCCATGCACGGCCCGTAGTAGTCAAGCTGATTGGATTTTTCAACTTGAATAAATAACACAAACGCTCCGGATACTGATTTAGTCGGGAATTTTTTCTGGCCAAGCCCAGATCTATTTGTTTAGTTGGGTCCCCCCAAAACACGTTGCCATCCTTGTTTTTTTTTTAGTTCAGGGTGGGAAATTTTTTCCGCATTTTTTATTTACGATAAAAACTTCAGACTCCTGTGCTTGATTATTTAAGGTAGGATTCTTCTCTGGTTTCTGACTAGATGAAACATTCAAAGTATATTTGCTTATATGTTTTACATATTTACATACTGTAGGTGTAAGGGATTAAAAAGACCATATTTTTCTTTCCTCATCACAATTGTACAACTTTAAATAGAAATGGTAAACTACGTTTGAAAATTAGCAGGGACTATATTTTTGGCGGAATGGTGGCGTATGAAAATATCCTCTTTTCTGCCTCTCGAAATTATAATAGAACAATGAATTTAGTTATAATTTCTACACAATAAAAGACTTGAAGAAATTTTCAAATGTAAGTTGAATTAATAACAAATAACTAAACTTAAATATGATTTTTCAAACAAACTAGAACTATATTAGCTTATAAACGCAATCAAAGTACAGATTTGAGCAAAAAATCCATAAAAAGTATTTTTTCTCTCTTAGTAAACGATCAAAACGTTTTGTTTTTGTATCATTTTGTACATTTATAAGACAGTCACTCTTTATTATATGTGAAAATAAGAAAAAGTTAATAGGAAGCATATGAAAATAACTAATATATCCTAAAATATTAAGAAAAAGACAGAAATATCTAGTTTAGTTAAATTATTCATATAAAGAAGAAGTCTCAATAAGCCATTATCTGTGGTCCTTGGTTACTCGTCAAATTTTAAACTTTCATTAAGACTCTTAAAAAGTAAATTATATTATTCTCTTAAGTCTGTAGTACATGTATATGCGCCAACTTTTAAAAATAACAAATAATTGCAAAAAACAACACGGCAAGCTGTGTTTTGAAGGTGCGGTCCTTGATTTTCATGAATATCAAAAGAAATTTGTGACAAGTACCCACTTCACAGCTTTTGTAAACATCGAGCGCAGATTTGTTCAAAGTCGAAATCAAAATATAATGTGTATATTATATTTATACAGATAGTGTGTAAATATCTTTGTTGAACAACCTTGCGCTCTATGTTTTCTGCTTAAAAATATCATGGTTTTGAATCTGTTTGGTGAGTACATTTACATAGGATTAACCTCTTGTTGATCTGCAGGCATGTTTACGAAGCTATATTGGGACTAAGAAACTTCTTAAGATATACTTACGACATTTCTTAAGACTAAGTTGGGTTTTCGAAAGTATCGTAACTTAAGAAAGTTCTTAAGAATTATCTTAAAGTGACGACAGCTTTTGACATATCTTAAGACTATATTAAGCAAAAACGTGCATGCTCGACGAAATCGTCGTATCAAACCTGGCCGAGTATTTAGAGATACATGTACGGCAATTACATATGCCAGAGACGTAGCATCATTTTTAAAAGGGACCGTAGAAAAAGAATCCAACTTACAAAAAAAACTTGACAAGTAAGCAAAAAAAAAAAAAAATTCTTTTTCGAAAATTCTTTTTCATGCTGAACAAGAAGGAGAGGGCTAGGTTCCAACTTATTTCAGTGCCTTTACTCATACACTACTACGTTACCCTTACTTTACTTTTATTAATTATGTTAAGACCCCCCTCCCTCCCCCATTTTAAATTACGTGCCTGCATGCATCTACTTTCCAAGAATACCCACGGTTAGAATTCTTGTGACATAAAGTGCCTCACGCAGATGCACAACATATATATAGTAAGATGTAAAACTAATGAACCTGAGAGAGAGAGAGAGAGACTCTTTCTATTGTCCTACAGTTGTCGAAGTAATTTGCCTTAATATTCTCATATATTGCCTACAGTACAATGCTTTTTTCTTTGAAGAATCTGTAGATACGTTGGAAAACTTTGAAAATAAAATGGCTTTGTGTTTTCTCCCTCATCAAGCATTATATCGATTTCAATCTGAGAACAATTTGGGATCCTCTTTCGACTCATCCTGCTAGGTGTTTTCTTGTCGTACCAGAAATTGTCAATGATCGAATAAGGTTCCACGGAGAAAATTGGCGCGCTTTTCATCATTCAAGAATTCTGATCAAATGGCACTCTATTTGATTTTAATTGCAATCAATATTACAATATATCGCCAAATTAAGACGAATGATAATTTCAAATATATTATTTATATTTACAAATTTAAAAAAAAAGTTGTTGATGTTGACATACACAAATAATACGGATATATGGGAAGTTCTGTATATTTTTGGATTAATTTATGTCTGGGATAACTACATTTTGGAAGTCCAGGTAAGACATATTAGTAAAATAGCCGTTTACTGACAATTTGAGCCGAAATCCTAAGGAGTTGTACCCCCCCCCCCCCAAAAAAAAGGGAGAGTTATACATTATTGCAGCTAATTTCTTGATATTCCAAGTTATGAATAATGATTGTACAAAATGTTAATTAGAAATACTTAAGTTTGTTATACACAATGAAACTAAAAATAATACCGTATCCTCGTGTAGATTCTGTAAAATAAGGGCAAAAATGGGACCACGCTACTATACATAAGTGGAAAACTCCTTTGGTAATATCATGCTATGGACCCGATAAAGTAATATCTTTTTATGCAAAAAGAACAATATTTTTGAAATAGAAGTAGGCATCACATGATTGGCAACGGTGTTTTATTCTTAATGTCAAGGAAAAAGATAATGACCTTGATTTGACCTTGCCTCTAATATAAAACTGACAAGGAAGTTACACGGTAACATGTGATGTAGCTTTTCTTTTTTAGCTCTACTGGTCAGAGACCAGAAGAGCTTATGCGCTAGTAATGTGTCCGTCGCTCGTCTGTCTGTCTAGCTATCCGTCCGTCTGTCTATGAACATTTTTTTTTCAAAATGCTATTCCTCTTACAGTTTTTATCTGATTTCAATATAACTTAGCACACAAGTAGACTACACTAAGATACTTAATTCTCTTTCGATGAAGATGTTGCCGTGGTTACTAAAAATAGAAGCTTCTATGAAATACTTTCAAAAGGCTACTTCTCCTACAGTTTTAGTTTGATTTCAATATAACTTGGAACAAAATTAGACTACACTAAGAAACATAATTCGGTGTACCGGTTTATGGTTTCGATGAACGGTATTGCCATGGTTACTAAAAATAGAAAAATAGAAATTTCTGTGAAATGCTACTCCTCCTACAGTTTTGGTCTGATTTCAATATAACTTGGCACACAAGTAGACTACAATAAGATACATAATTCTTTCTATCGGTTTTTGATTTCGATGAACGGTGTTGCCGTGGTTACTAAAAATAGAAATTTCTATGAAATACTTTCAAAAGGCTACTCCAAATACAGTTTTAGTCTGCTTATAATGTAATGTGACTACACTAAGAACATAAAGAGACTTAATCAAGGATCATTTAAACGATAAAATGCTTTCTTTGTTTGTTATTTCTGGAATTAACGGAAGCAGCTGTTGCAGAAAAAATACATAAACCGCGTAATGTAATTTTTTTTTTTGCAATAGCTGCGATCGTTAATTCCAGTAATAACAAACAAAGAAAGACATTTTATTGTTTATATTTATATCTGTTTAAATAATCATTTAAAGTAGGATTAAAAAATTAATAACTGTATTAATGATGCGAACGTCTGCATACGTTTCATTGATGGAATAGCCACCGATCAAGAAATCTGTACAGACGACATGTCTAATGTAGTTCATGCAGTGCATGATTAACGCAATGGGTTTTCTTAAGAAATAAAGGAGAAAATATTTAGTGGATGTAAATATTATTCTATTCATTGCTGTTTCAATTCCCAACTGCTACTTTTTTCTTCCTTTGCTATAAGTAAAAACCAGTAGAGCTTCAGTCTCAACAGAGACTTCTGGTTTTATTGATTCACTTGTATTCCGCACTTCCGCACGTGACCCATTTCGGTATTTCAATTATTTGAAAAATGGTTTTGTATTCTTGAACTGTTATGAATTAACAAATGCCTATATATGCATGTACAATAGGGACCCGAGAGAGAGAGAGAGAGAGATAACTTGTAAATACAAAACGAAACTAGAATTTAGATAATGCGTTATGTTTGTTTGTTGTTTGACCAGTATCCCCCCCAAAACTGTACTTTAAAACATACTTGAAGGTATCAGTAAGTATAGTTTATATGCATATAAATATTTTATTTACTTCATTACACATTATAGAGGAATAGTTTACAATATTAATTAAATATAATTAATCGCAAAAATTGTATATATTTACTTTTTCATTAAATCGAAAGTAGATAATAGAATCCTATTTACATAACAGGTTAACTTTACAATTTTCCTATGTCACTTCGTCATTATTGTGAACTGAAGGAATTTTAGGGGGCTGGTGACTGCTTGTTGCAGAAATGTAAGTCCCTTTTTACTATACGAGTTTAAAATTACCATAAAATATATTGGGATTAAATCTTGACAAATCAACATTTGCAAATTAAGGAAGAATTAATGTACGATTACGAAAAAAGTATTCGCTCATTATGCAAATTATCCTACGTTTCCAATTATCGTTAGTGCCCTGGCATACTCAACAAATTATATAGCTAGTGATTCCTGAAATAATATGATTTCTTTTTTATTGATCATGTTGATAGTAGGGGAATATTATATTCTGTCTTTTTTTGTTATGGAAACCTCTGTCATTTATCAGTCACTTAACACTGCAAAGCTTGTCATCTGAGTGTACATATAGATTTTTTAAGGAGCATCTCTTCCAAATGAAACATAGAATGACAAACATTATCCCTTTAAAATTCAGATACTCAAAATGAAATAACAATTCAATCTTTTTTATTTTAGCGAAGAAATATGAGTTTCACAGTACCAGTTTTGGTCGCGGCCATTGACTTTGGTACAACCTTCTCTGGGTATGCATTTTCATTTCGCCACGAGTTTGACCAAGACCCTCTCAAAATCAGTGCCTGTAACTGGATAGCAGGAAATCAATCATTAATTTCTCTAAAGACACCGTCAGTGGTCCTGCTGAAACCAGACAAGACCTTCCATTCTTTTGGATACGAAGCTGAAAACAAATATGCAACACTAGCAGAAGACGATGAACATGAAGGATGGCTATATTTTCGACGCTTCAAGATGACTCTCCATAAGAATAAAGTTGGTTTTAAATCATTTAGTCGAAATACTTTAACATTTTTGATGTGCTCTTTTGCAACTTTTTTTTATTTTAACACGAATTAAATTAATAAACAAAATATATTTATTAAGTTCCCATCCTAAATGCAAAGTTGTTGATAATTTTGCAGAGTTTACGACGAACCACCACAATTAAAGATATAAACGGAGTGGAAATGCCAGCGATGACTATCTTTACGATGGCTGTTAAGTACCTTAAAGACCACTTGATGAAAACTTTGACATCACGTGTAGACAACTTCACTGAGGACCTAATACGTTGGGTACTTACTGTTCCCGCCATATGGGATGAAGGTGCAAAACAGTTCATGATGGAGGCAGCAATTGACGTAAGTATAATAGTCACATTGTCAGTTTTCAGTCATTCTTGACAATAAAGAAAAAAGAACTGCATCTTACGCAGTCCGATTTCAATCAAACCTTCCACTAGCTTCTCTACTTTTGATGGGCTGGTAGTGTGGAAGTCTATGCGACCATCAAAATAAAGGAGCTTTGATATTTTTATCAGACCCCATGTCACAGAAACTTTTGTAAAGTACTTGTACGAAAAAAGCTTAGGACTTATACATGGTGCTGTAGGTATTGTGGACTGTCTGATTTTACTTATTTACTTATGCAGGCTGGTATTGACAGGAAGCAGTTGGTTTTAGCCTTGGAGCCAGAGGCGGCCTCCATTTATTGTAATCATGTTCCAGTGGGAGTTATGTCTGTCAATAAAGGGAAGACTGAATCTTACAAATTCAAACCTGGGACGCGATATATGGTTCTGGATTTGGGAGGTGAGGAATGACAAAATATAATCATTATATCCCCCTCCAAACCAAACACACGCTTTTAGCATCGTGTTATCAAGACGGCAACATTTCTGTACTCCAAGACTTCGCGTGTTGCAAGTCTATTCTCAAAAGGTCTCACTTCCCCAAAACCGTTGCAATGTCATCACGAAGGGAAAATTATAGGTAATGCATAAGTCTTGGAACATCTGCCCTTCCTTACTGAAAAAAAATTAGACAACCTTGAAATCGTGACTTACAATTATTGATTTAAAGCAAGTCATTCATATTTAAAGTATTATCTCTTTCAGTTTTTATTGTTATACATGTGTTTATTTTATCAATATCAAAATTTATGACCAAGGTTAATGGTCAAACTCAAACTTCAAAATCAAAGAAAAAAATGCACATGTAAGTAATATACATGTTCATGTGTAACATCAAAGCTCCATATCTTCTCTATCAAAAGTTATGACTACGTATCAAGTTTTTGAAAAGTGGGTCAAACTTCAAGAAGAAGGTCACGGGGTCAAAATCTTAGTATGTTTAGAAAGGACTGATCACAGGTAATGCACATATTTAATATAACCCTATATTTTTATCTTTAAACATACAACCTATCAATATTACAGGATATTTTCTTAGTTTTTGTGACAAGACATTTCTAAAAAATACTATGTGTTTGACCAAATTACCTTATCCATCAAGTTTGACCTACTTGTTAACATTTCTTATAAATTCTGATAGAGATAAGATTGGACTTTCATATTTGACATATGCATTCATTACCTGTTTCCGAGCGTGCTTTAATTTCTGACCCCTTGATCCCGACCTTCGTGATCTTTGACCTAATTTCTAAGATTTTAATTTTTAGTGATTACTTTTGCATCGTACTAATGAGCCTTTTGATAAGCATGGACGATAATATAAACAATCTTGTCCCACTAATTCAAAAAGTTAAAACGTTTATTACATGCACGTTCTTTAAATACAACAGTTAGAATTCTTGTAAGAAAAACCTCATCCTTTTACATAAACCATCATTTGGTAAAGGAAATTCCGATATATACTATGTATACTAATGATATCAGATAAATAATTCCTTCAACAGACTTGTAGGTGTTTTAAAACTATCGTAAATTGTCTCGTATTAATTTATTTTACAGGAGGAACAGCTGACATCACAGTTCATGAGGTCCAACAGAATCAGGACTTGCGAGAGGTTCACCAAGCCACAGGCGGGGCCTGGGGCGGAACCAAAGTGGATGACGCCTTCTACCAATTTTTGGCCAAGCTCATGGGAAATGATGTTTTGACAACGCTAAAGAATGAGAGCATGGACGATTATATCGGACTTTTTCGCGATTTTGAAACAAAGAAACGCACCATCAAACCAGATCTTGAGGACAAAATATCCATTACATTACCCTTTCGTTTGCTTGAGTTATTTAAGGAGCAAACAGATGAAACTTTGGCAGAAGCACTGCCACAGACAAGGTTTGCCAAGAAAGTCACATACAATACTAAGGCCGCAAAACTGCGAGTAGATCCCGAAATCTTCAAAGACTTCTTCAGAGAGACTTTAACAGGAATAATTCAGCACATTACAGAAATTCTGAACTCGTTTGAAGGAGAATCTGTGTCAAAAATTCTCCTAGTTGGTGGGTTTTCCGAATCGCCTATGGTTTTAAAAGCTATAAAAGAATTATTCCCTGACAAGAAGGTTATTGCTCCTGCTGACCCAGGACTGGCCGTCTTAAAAGGCGCTGTATTGTTTGGTCATACACCAAGCATCATTTCTTCAAGAGTCTGTCCTTTTACTATTGGATTTGAGGTTAATACACCATTCATTGAAGGAAAACATCGAAATGATTACAAAATTAAAAGAAAAACTGACGGAACACCTATGTGTCAGCACATTTTTGAAATATTGGTGCGGGAAGGTGAGGAAGTTCCTATTGGACACAAAGTTGAAAATACATACACACCCAGTGAAGAAGATGCAATAAAGGGGATAGGAGTTTATCAGTCATCTTCTCGCAATCCAACTTATACCACTGAAAAAAGCTGTACAAAACTTGGGGCTATAAAACTCCGACGACCAAATGGAGGCTGGTCCGAGGATGCCTTGATACACGCCGTCTTGGTGTTCGGGGGAACTCGATTCGATGTGGCTTTGACAGACGACTGTCTCGATGAAACATATAGAGATTCATATGATTTCCTCAAAAATTAATTTCTAACCACCCATGCATCACATATAGTCATTGATAAGAACATATTACATGTATACATTTTTGCTTGCGATTAATTCTCATTGTTAGGAAATTATAAAGAGTTTTTAACTTTCCCAAAGATCATTTTTGTGAAATAATTCTGTGTTGCCAATTAGTGGCCTAATTATTTTAAGCGAAATTGAATTGTCAAAGAATCAGTCGCGATCCCCTTGTTTCATAAAGAAATCAAGTAGAAGTTATGCATTTCGTTTTCCTTTTTTGCTACATCAATTCGAAATGTAAAACCATTAGATATAATGTACATGTACTATATCATTGAGAAAGCGGAAGCAACCTCTAAAGCACCGGTTCAATGATTGTATATATAGGAATGGGCATTGTCTCAGGTCACGGTTCGGATTTTGCAGATTAACTCTCTCCAAAAATTGACCATCATGGAAGAGGATCGTACACTGGACTTTGGTTGTGACGACGAAGAACGAGTTGCAAAATGTACTAATATGTCGTTTACATAATTAACCAATTAGTGCTGAATATAAAATTAATCCCAATTAAAAACACTCTGTGCAAATTTTGAAAACTTTTTGACGTCATAGAAGAGATTATACATTGTATGTGTTGGGCTCTTTACCCCACCTGCTGCCACTGGTCGATTTTTATTTGACTTGCATTTGAAAAAAAAAAATCGCCATCAGCTCTCAAACGGGGCCATCAGTGTTTTACAAACACATCCTGTATTTTTAAGTCTTCGTTACTGAATGAAGTGTTGAACCTTAATAGACATTACATCTATCTATAAGATAGTTAGAGTAAAATTTATTTAACATCGAAGTGTAAATCCATTTAATAGTAAAATAATATATTATATAAAAAATCATATGAATAGAATAAAAAATTATACGTGCGACACATGTAGTAGAAAAAAAAGATATGATTGTAAATCTTGCTGTGATCTGTTTAAAAATACTGTTGTTGATTAAGCTACTTCCCAATCCCTCCTTTTTAAAATTAATCTTGCTCACAAAATGCTCTTGCATTTCGAATCATATGAAAAACATAATCACCAAGTATTATTGCATTAGTACATGTAAGGGGCACTATCTTCAAAACAGAATTTGGATTTGAAAAATATTTAGACTTACTATCTAAAAATTACAGAACACTAAAAATTAAATTAAGAACAACAAATCACCCTCTCCCAGTTAAGACTGGGAGATGGTTTAAATTCCCAAAATAATAGACTTTATCATCTGTGTAATAGTGGACAAATAGCTGATGAATATCACTATTTTAGAATGTCAATTTTTTTCAGAATGCAGAAAAAAATATCTACCTAGTAAATATTGTAATTGTTTTCATCTGTTGACTACAAAGTATTAATTAAAATATGCAGTTATATTAAATAGAGTATATGAACAAGTCTTTCCTCCAAAATGTATTTTTGTTACTTCATAATTTGAATGTATTTCTGCATTTCATATGTATTTTTTGTATATATTGTACATAAAACCTCATGTACCATTAATTGGTTTGAATGAATAAATTGTAATTGAACGGTATGCAATAAAACGTCTCTTACTGTAAAATACAATGTAATTTTGCATCATGAAAAGGTTGTATAGAAACAAACATATAATTAACATTAGGGGAAAAATGCTTTATCCCAAGAACTTTTTATAAATGATAAAATTTTCGAATCATATAGGGGTCATTGTTCCAGATGGATTCCTTTTAAAAACTGTACCTTCCTTTAACTTTGTTTAAGATTTTTATGAAAGACAGAAAGTGCTTCGTAGCGAAAAATTATATTTTCATCATCTTAAAAAATGCAAATGACTTTTTTTAAAGCGCATAATAAAACAAACTATAATTTTTGGACACAATAAAACTGGAAAATTTTCGCAGACAAATTTTTGACATAAAAAAACGGAGTGGAATGAAATTCACACTTGACCTGTTTATACTTCATAAAGATAAAGTTACATATGAAAAGATCAGCTCCAAAACAAGCGTTTAAAAAGGCGGAAAATCAAAAACTTTAAGATTTTCGTCAAAAATCATTGAAACGGAAAGAAATGCAAACTTGATCTGAAACTCACCAAGATACACTCAAATACAAAAAATCATCTTTAACATCTGCAAGAAAAAGTGTTTTATTAAATAAAAGAAGTCCCAAAAACCAAGTGGGACAGATTGACAGACAGCTAGACAGACGCAGAGGAGACATATACATGTAACCACCCTGTTTTTATCGGTAAGACGCTAATAAAAAAAAATACAATACACGTAAAAAATTTTGCAATAAAAATTTGAAAAATTATAAAACAAAAAGGAAATTATACAAATTACATGTAACTTTACCAAAACTTAATTTATATATTTATACATATATGTAAAAGGACTCTAATATAGTTAGAATTAGACGGTAGACTTTGACATACATGCAGTTATACCATTAAATTGTTCCGTCGATTACTCTTGTAGAGTAATTGAAATGAAGTTAGAACGTACAATATAATATCAGTGAAGTTTAATTAAGATTAAGATGTGCGGAACCGCATATTTGATAGAACAATAGCAATATGTCTCCCCGACTTCGTCTTGGGTGACAGAATTAGCGTAGATGTATATGAATAAGAATGTATATGAATAATACAAAGATTGTATTGAGTAGTTGCTGAGAAAACTGCGACCAAAAATTTGTTTGGGACGGACACACAGACATACACACAAGAGTAAAACAGCATACCACCCTTATAATAATCAAACTGACCCTGGGGCCATTGATTTCAGAAACTCGGTAGAGAGCTCAACGCTTATTACAATCATGACATCAGTTTGATTGCTTGGTGTCCAGGAGTGAAGAAAATTTTCAAAAATGCATTAATTTTGCATTGATTTTGATGGTTTTTGCCAATTCACCCCCCCCAAACACACAGGGACTATGGATTTCAGTGTTTCTTTCACTCATAGATGTCACATGCCAAAAATGGTTTACATTCATTCAGCCCTTTCAGAAAAAAAGTTGAAAATGTACAAATGTTAACACACGACGGACGAAAAGAGATACTAGCAATAAGACACCTGAGTGACTCAAGTGATATAAAAAATTTATGATAAAACGAAACCAGAAGTCTCTGTCGAGACTGTAGCCTTACTGGTTTGTACTTAAAATAAAGGAAGATAAAAGTAGCAGTAGGGACTTGAAACTTTACAAAAGCAATACATAGAATACTGAGCCTTGATTAAGTCTCTTTTTGTGGCAAGATTGCAATAAGACTAGAACTCTAGGAGTAGCTTTTAATAAAACTTTACAGAATTTTCAGTTTTACTTACCATGGCAACATAATTCATCAAAATCAAAAACACAAAACTGATAATTATGTATCTTAGTGTAGTCTTCTTGCATGCTACATTATATAATAATCAGACTAAAACTGTATTCAGAGTAGCATTTTGAAAGTATTTCACAAAAAAATTCTATTTTTATAACCACGACAACACCATCGAAATCAGAAACCGATATCTTAGTGTAGTGTACTTGTGTGCCAAGTTATATTAAAATCAGACCAAAACTATAGGAGTAGCATTTTAAAGTATTTCAAAGAAATTTCTATTTTTTGTAACGACGGCAACACCGTTCATCAAAAACCGATAAACAGAATTATATATCTTAATTAGTGTAGTCTACTTGTGTGCCAAGTTATATTGAAATTAGACCAAAACTGTAGGAGGAGTAGCATTTTGAAAAATTGTTTACAGACAGAAAGACAGACGGACGACGGACGCATTATTATCGCATAAGCTCTTCTGGTCTCTGACCAGTAGAGCTAAAAAATAATAGTATGCAATACAAATGAAAAATTATGCAATACAAATATGAAATTATACATGTTGAACACAAAATACAATATTATTGCAATAAAAAAAGAAAACATATACTAATTAACTACACCGTTATTAACATTCATAAATAACAGGATTCTCTATATATTTAGATTTTTCCGGGAGACATGGACAAAAATGAAGCTATAGTAGTGCCGTCAGTTTTTTTTTTTTTTGGGGGGGGGGGGGAATCGGAAATTGAGTAAGAAGGCACAAATTATCATATCATTACTCCTTACGGTTTGAAAAAAAAATGGAACCGCTAATTATGTGCATTGATTAACATTTCCATTATTATATTATAAATTTTGTAAAAGACCTGTCATGTAAGCTGTTGAAAAACTTCTCTGGAAGACATCAGCATGACTATAACAAAGAACATTCTGCCATCAGTTATTTTTTGGAGGAAATTCAAACCAGGTTTCGAGAAGAAATTAGGTTATCAGTGTACTCATTTTTATCTCTCAAGACCTTATACTTCATATTTTCTTTTATCGTTTGTAAAATTGATTATCTATTCACATATTTAGATTATCCCTGTCTATACATGTTAGGTTGTGCGCGTTAGTCCTTTTCTGAATAAGGGATGGGCTTAGAAAGTATAAGCTTAAATTTCCACCTACAACTTGAGAGATAGAGATAGCAAAAACTCTTTCGAAATTAGATATTCTATGGATTATCTAATGTTTACGAACTGATTGGACATTCATCAGGATGCTCGTCCTGTACATGCTGTCGGGACTCTAGGATAGCATAGAGCCAGGTTTATAGTAAGTATACAAAGAGTATATGCTTGCATTTTTATTTTTAATCAACAAAATTTTCAATAATAGGGGAATATATTTTAAAATCCCCAATTGGTAGTGTTAATCAAATAGAAAGAAAAATAACATTGATCTTGATATTTTTAGATCACTCATAATATCCTTTAAACAACAGTAGCTTCATAACTTTGTAAAACTTTGATTCCCCATTGTGGCCCCGCCCTACCCCCGGGGGTCATGATTTGAACATATCAAAATCTACACTACCCCAGGATGCTTCCACATAAGTGTCAGCTTTTCTGGCCCAGTGGTTCTTGAGAAGAAGATTTTCAAACATTTTTCCAATATATTTCTATGTAAAACTTTGATTCCCCATTGTGGCCCCGCCCTACCCCCGGGGGTCATGATTTGAACAATTTAAAATCTACACTACCCCAGGATGCTTCCACATAAGTGTCAGCTTTTCTGGCCCAGTGGTTCTTGAGAAGAAGATTTTTTAATGACCCCACCCTATTTTTGTAGTTTCTTGATTATCTCTCCTTGTAAGGGGACTTGGCCCTTCATTTTAACAATTTTAATTTCCCTTCACTCAAAGATGCTTTGTGCCAAGTTTGGTCAAAATTGAACCAGTGGTTCTTGAGAGGTCGAAAATGTGAAAACTTTACAGACGGACGGACAGACAGCTAGACAGCTAGACGGACGACGGACAAAATATGATCAAAAAAGCTCACTTGAGCCCTCGGCTCAGGTGAGCTCAAAACTCCCTCGAGCTCTTGGCTAAGGTGAGCTGAAAGGTAGCTACAGTAGGGTGCGCTTGATTTGTATACACCAGACCCAAAGTGACACGCAAAAGAAACGCAACACCCTACTTTAGGGGGAAATAATTATGTAAAGTAAAGAATTTTGTATCTTGAAATTATGGATATCTTCAATTTTATAAACATCGGTAATTTAACGGTTGAACGATTTTCATACCATATAACCGGAAGTCAAGTTTGAGTCTGCTTAACAGAAATCAAAAATTGCATGTTTAACAAAACATTTGGCAATATTATGGAGTTTTAAGGGTTTTTACTGTTCATCATAAGTAATGCAGCAATATTTCAAAAAATAAACTCTCCTTTCGTTTCCCGTAACGATGCTAAGGCTTCTTGAAAATGGCTTAAGTACGCATTTCCATTGCTCTAGCTGGAAAATTTCAATGTAAATGTGATGGAGAATTGCTGATGCAACAATTCACTACATTACGCCTCATCAGGGTCATACGTATCATATGCATTAAGGACAGTCCTTGTACCGGAATTCCAAGGGTGGCTACACTGCTCTAAGTTAGAGAAAATTCGACCTAATCATCTGAAAAACGGGCATCTAAAAATGGCAAAGAATAATTCCTTCGCTCAGATCTCGATATGGATGAACCTATTGATCGTAGAAATTAAGCAGCAATTGTTGTTTAGGGCAGTCTTGCACGTTTCACTTGAATGTCTGGGAGGGGGGTGTTTTAACAGTCATATGTTACTTAGTATTAAAGTAAAAAGATAAACATTTAACATTTTTATCAAATCTCTGATGTTCTGAAAAGTGAGTTAAGCCTTACTGTATTCGTTTTTGAAAATCATTAGATAAAACAATCAAACATTTGTAAATTACTGCTTGTTGCGTTTCTTTTGCGTTTCAGAATATAATTTAGTACAAAGGTGTACACTAACAGTCACCATGTACACAAAGGCGGATCCAGCAATTTTTGGAAAAAAAAGTGGGGGAGGGGCTGGTTCGGTGCCCCAATAATGCATAGAATCGCACAACAGACACTTCAAGCGCGTAGCAACGGTTTTCAAAGGGGGGAAACCCCCAAAAAGAGTGACAAGCCAAGCACACACTCACAAACAAACAACCTGTGCACTACACCTTAATTTCTATTTCAGAACATTTTTCTTTCGAATGTTTTCATTTGGGTATTTTGACCTTCCGACAACAAAAAGAATGGGGGAGCGGAGAGCATCAGTCCAAATCGAAACTTACGTATTAAAACTACAGCATAAGGTTATTCTCAGGAAAAGTTAGCCCTTGGTTTTTCCCCCGCGTAATATTTAAACATTTTTCTTTATTGATTGAAATTTTCCAATAATATAAGGAGAGAAATATTCTCTTCTGCATATTCCCTTTCATGACTTTTGAAGATGGTTTAAAAATGGCATATAGATATAGCTATAATTTGCAGGAAACTTCCGCTAATTTGAAAGTGAAACCTTGAATGTTACGTGTGGGTAATCGGGGCCGGGAGCCGGGATTTTGAAGGTACACGGAGGAAAGCAAAACGGGGGAACTCTTATCTAGCGAGCAGAAAGGGCAGATAATGAACAACAGATACCTATGCTTGCATAGAGTGATCGGGATTTCGTCTGTCCGTAAGAACGTCCTTCCGTCTGTTACCCTTTGGGGTACCCATCAATATTGCTCAGCAGCAATCACTGGTCTTTCACTTCAAACAAACATTTCCTGAACTGGACTGCTAAACATGAATATAAACATTCAAATGTTGGAACAAGGTGAACTTTCAAGACCAAACAACTTCTAGGTCATTGCACGTCATAACATAACAATACGGCGGCCCCTTCGTGTAATAAATGCAGTTTTACTCGGAATTTGGTACGTGATCAAATATACTGAGAAGCCCTTCGGGCTTCACAGGATTTGATCAGGTGACAGACTAAGTTCATTTCCCAGAGAACTTTTTAACATTATTGTTCATTTCTTAAGTATCTGTTTAGAAATGGTCTGTTTTGCTATGTGAAGTCATTAAAACATACGCCATGTTTTTGTGTGACACTTTTTCCTGTCATATTACAGGAATTTTATTTGTATTTCATGTAATGTTACACTTAAAATATCGTTTGCTTATTAATTAGTATAATTTAAATTTAACAATTTTATTTCTTTTTTTAAGAAACAAAAACTTGGAACACATTGGGGATTCAAAGAAAAAGAATCTCATCCACTTTTATCCTAACGTATCAAGCAATATGGGCTCGAAACAAAGTAAAGAGGTGGAATCAAATCAAAGTAAAGAGGTGGAGTTAAAACAAAGTAAAGAGGTAGAGTTGAGTTTCATAGCACCACATTTGGTTGCAGCCATTGACTTTGGTACAACATATTCTGGGTACGCATTCTCATTTCGTGTTGATTTTGATCAAGATCCATCGAGAATCAAGGCTTATAACTGGATAGCTGGGAGTCAATCCCTGATTTCTCATAAAGCACCATCAGTGATCCTGTTGAAGCCGGATAAAACCTTCGATTCATTTGGATATGATGCCGAAGACAAATACGCATCACTAACAGAACTTAGTGAGCATGAGGGATGGCTGTACTTCAAACGCTTCAAGATGACTCTTCATAATAATAAAGTTGGTAAACAACAAGCGCGGATCCAGATTTTTTTTTTCTAGAGGAGGGAGAGAATCCTCATCAAAACCTGAAAAGTCTTTTTCATGTTCACTAGATACAAGCATATGTATTCAAGAGGGGTCCGTTAGTAAATGATTTAAGGAAGCTAACCCCCCCCCCTCCCGCTTTAGAGATCCGCGCATGTTCTTTATTGTGTGAAATAAACCAAACATTGCAATTGCAATGACTATAGACTGTTGTAAATTTCTTTGTATTATTCACAGAGACTAGGGCGGTCTACCTTGATAAAGGACATAAACGGTATTGAAATGCCTGCGATTGCAATATTTACGATGGCAATAAAGTTCCTCAAAGAGCACCTAATGGAAACTTTGGAAAAAGTAGCGGACAATTGTACTGAGGACCTCATTCAATGGGTACTTACTGTTCCCGCTATCTGGGATGAGGGTGCTAAACAGTTTATGATGGAAGCAGCAGAAGACGTTAGTATTGACTTCAAACATACAATGAAAAGCATTGAAATGGTAAAATTTTCCATTTAAATTGAATGTTTTCAGCTATCTTTAAATAGAATGTTGATTGTCATATAATGACACCCCATTTCTTAAGAAAGAAAAAGTTGCTCATATGAATATTGTAGAACTGGCCCCGAGACCATAAGCTGAGAACAGACTTAAGTCAAATTTTAAAAATCGACATTACTTTCGAAATACTTTTGATAATAAAATATTTTTTTATCTTATGTTTGCATTGTTTTGCACAATTGTAATCTGTTTAGGTAATGAATGAAACTTATTTTATTAAAAATAAACATTTTGACCTCAGTTCTCGGTTTATGGTCTTGGGGTCAGGTATTCCATCGAAATAATAATCAATTTAATTGAGAATCTAATTTAACATACTAGTAAACACGTGTTCGATCGATACATGTGTTGTGGTAACTCCAAGAAAAAATCATAATCATGCACATGTTCTGTACAAGTAGGGAGACTCTAACTCACTCTCACTTTTAAGGTCATTTTCAGCTACTTTTCTGAAACCACTCAACCAATTTTGGCATACAACATCTAATGGTGGAGGGGAACAAAAATTGTGAATTTCATGGTCCCTGCTCCCTAGGGCCTGAGGGATGGGGCCAAAACCACTAAAATTAATGCAATCTTTAAAAATCTTCATCTTTTCTCCTAGACATCAAGCAATCAAACTGCTGTCATGATTGTAATACGTATTAAGCCCTCTACCAAAATTGTTAAATTCATGGCCCCAGGGTCAGGGGTTCTGGTGCTAGGGTGGGGCTCTGTTGAATGTATAGTGAAATTTTTTAATGTATTTTTTATTTTAAAAATCGTCTCCTCTGGTCCTAGATATTAAATCAATGAACTATGTACATAGTTATGATGTGGAAGGGTGCTTCTTCCACAGTTGTAAATTTCATGGCCCCTGGATCAGTAGTTCTGGTGTTGTAATTATTATATTGTAAAATTGCATGAACTCTTAAAAAATCTTCTCCTCTGCTCCAGGGATTTAAACCAATGAACTATGTACATAGTTGTGATGAGGAAGGATGCCTCTTCCAAATTTTTTGAAATTCATGGCCCCTCGGTCAGGGTTCTAATGTTGGGACGGGGCTGTAATGATTATAATATTATAAATATTTATATATATAATATGGTTCATTCTACCTATTCCCACTTTTTGAAAATCAGGTAGGAAAAGGTAAGATTTCAAGTGAGAATAGGTAAAATTTTTTTGTAAACAAGTAATTAACTATGAAAACATACAATTACTGTATAAACAATACTTAATGTACACCTATAGAGGCCAGGACTAGAGTATTTGCTTTTTAAAATAAGAAATCAAAATTTTTACCAATATAGATTTTTCCCATTAAGGACAGATGATACAAACAAAAAAATGGATGCCTGGATTGGTATATGATTTTTTTACCTAATTTCATTGCAAATGATGCAAATAATAAATTTCTAGAATATAAAGAAATTGTAAACCTTCTGTGACGTTCAAAATTCTACCCTTGTGAAACCATCCTTATCATTCTATACAAATATTTTTCGCTTCAAATTCTATTTTTGTGCACATTTGAATAAAAAAGTAAAAACTACTCGGTGAAACTTATTCATTTTATTCATTTAAAGATAATCCAAGTTTATTTTCAAAGTTTTTGACAAAAGTTTGTTTGTATCATCTGTCCTTAATATATTAATTCTAGAATCCACATTTTTAAATGTCTTTCCTCGATAAATCTATTTATTATATGTTTTAAAATGCATTTTCTTATAAGACCTTTTTGTTATTTCTGAAATCCATATTTTTAAAGGTAAAAAAATAATATTTCTCCCAAATTTCTGTCTTCAAATGTAAAAAATACAGGTAAATATAAGAGGGGATGTAATTAGTATAATTATCGTTAAAAAAATTAACTATCTAAACGGGTTATTCCCTGAACGTCTACTCCTTATATAAACAGTATAATTATCACACTCAATTAAGAGGCCCTCTGAGGGGTACAGGTAGAGTTTACCTGTGTTATCTTGATTTAACAGTCTAAATCAGATAAATTTATTTATTTTTCTGATAAAGAATATGTACCAAACCACAATTTATTTGATTTATTTGATTAAATAACTATAATTCAAGACAACCAACAAGTGGGGTTTTTTTTCATATAAATAGTTTTATTTTTATTTCAGTACCTTTCATTACAAGCACTATGACACAATATTTGTAAAGTGATAACAAGTTTATTATTTACAAATATTTTATTTTTAAAATACATAAAAAACACTTTGAGCACTTTTCATTAAAATCACATTTTAAGTACTATCTAATATGCTTTTCAATAATAAAATGGAAAACAGATGAAGGTAGTTTTTTTTTACTACAAAATGAAAATAAATACTTTGAAAATTTGAGTAAAAAAATATTTTAAAATTTGAATAACATTTAATTCATTTTATAGGAATTATTGGTAAGATTTTTGAAACATTGAATAATATAAATTGACTAAAATACCTAGTAAATACTTGGAAAGAATATTTAAAAATTTGAATAACATTTAATTTATTTTATAGGACTTGTAGCTAAGATTTCCCCTATATAAGTCATTGACACAGTCTTATAAATGCAGGTAGTTTATTCATACAGTTTAAAACTCAGATAATACAGGTAAACTCTACCTATGTCCCTTAGAGGGGCCCCTTAATTATGTGTGATAATTATACTGTTTATATAGGGAGTAGACGTTCAGGGAACACACCATCTAAACATCTATTGGTATTTGCAAGTGGAAATAGGTGGAATTGAGATTTTTAAAAAGTGGGAATAGTAGAAGACACCATATAATATATATGCAAATAAAATGCACTAACTCTTACTGCAGAGCTCCAGATATTTTTTTACCCCAAACATGCCAAAGTGTATTTACTCCCTGAATTTCAAATCAATGCAGATTCTGATTTTCAGTAAAATTGTTTCAGAGTATTTTGTTATTATAAAGTGTTTTAGAAGAGGAATTACCTACAAAGGACAATGTCTGCATTTATTTAAATAAAGTTTGAAAACTGAGAAACATTCTTTTTTGACAAGGAAGCTCATACAGTAGGAAAAGTTATCACACGCACTTAAATATTTTCCTCCATGCAAGATGATATCGTAACAAGAGTAAATGAGAGAAAAAATCTATTTGAGAGAAATCAGAAATTGGCAATAAACCCATAATGAACCAGAAGTCTCTGTCGAGACTGTAGCTCTACTGGTTTATACTTAAAACAAAGGAAGAGAAAAGTAGCAGTTGGGACTTGAGACTTTAAATCAGCAATAAATAGAAAAATGATCCTTGCCACTCATCAAAATAAAAACCAATGCACAGAATTATGTATCTTAGTATAGTCTACTTGTGTGCCAAGTTATACTGAAATCAGACCAAAACTGTAGGAGGAGTAGCATTTTGAAAGAATTTCACAGAAATTTCTATTTTTAGTAACCATGGCAACATTGTTCATTGAAATCAAAAACCGATGCACAGAATTATGTATCTTAGTGTAGTCTACTTGTGTGCCAAGTTATAATGAAATTGGACCAAAACTGTAGGAGGAGTAGCATTTTGAAAGAATTTCACAGAAATTTCTATTTTTAGTAACAACGGCAACACCGTTTATCGAAATCAAAAACCGATGCACAAAATTATGTATCTTAGTGTAGTCTACTTGTGTGCCAAGTTATACTGAAATCGGACCAAATCTGTAGGAGGAGTAGCATTTTGAAAGAATTTCAAAGAAATTTCTATTTTTAGTAACCATGGCAACACCGTTCATCGAAATAAAAAACCGATGCACAGAATTATGTATTTTAGTGTAGTCTACTTGTGTGCCAAGTAATATTGAAATTGGACCAAAACTGTAGGAGGAGTAGCATTTTGAAAGAATTTCAAAGAAATTTCTATTTTTAGTAACCACGGCAACATCGTTCATCGAAATCAAAAACCGATGCACAGAATTATGTATCTTAGTGTAGTCTACTTGTATGCCAAGTTATATCAAAATCAGACCAAAACTGTAGGAGGAGTAGCATTTTGAAAGAATTTCAAAGAAATTTCTATTTTTAGTAACCACGGCAACACCATTCATCGAAATCAAAAACCGATGCACAAAATTATGTATCTTAGTGTAGTCTACTTGTGTGCCAAGTTATATTGAAATCGGACCAAAACTGTAGGAGGAGTAGCATTTTGAAAAATCGTTTACAGACAGACAGACAGACAGACGGACGGACGACGGACGCATTACTATCGCATAAGCTCTTCTGGTCTCTGACCAGTAGAGCTAAAAATAAACGTTATGTACAAACCGTATGTAAGCGTGTTATTAAACAGAGAACTCTAGAGAATTAAGGGAACTCTTGATCGGTAAATTAATCAAAGTACTCAGAAGTACAGAGAGCCGGGCTCATTTACAGAGTAGAATGGATTTCTTACATGAATCACGTTTATATTCTGATGAAAAAATTATTTTAAAACTATCAATATAAATGATAAGACACTGACAGTGAGTTTTTCAATCCTAATACCACGGTCTGATTTTGTCAGAATCAGAATTAGTCTGGTACCGTAGCTGAATGTAGACAAACAGGTCAGCCTGGTTCCCTCTCCTGCTTTACCTCGTATGTGTAGAGAACTAAGGTAACACTGGTTATCAAAAATCCTTACGCTAATGAACTATGTTCTTTGACTTATGAAGTTTTCAAAGTCATTACTACAAATGTTTATTTTATATAGATAAAACTTCTTTTTTTTTTTTGTTGCTTTATTTAGCGTTTGTATTATCTCAAAAGCGGTTGAGAGTAAGAACTATATTTTTGCGCGTAACTTTAAAATGGCGACTATTGGGTTAACATCCTGCCTTGAACAGGATCACATAAGCCGGCAATTGCTCTTTGAGCAATAAGCCCGGCTAAAAATTATGCAAAATCGATTAAAATCTAAATCTTTGATTCTTTCTGCCGAAATGGAAATCGTCGTCGCCATTACTTGTAAGAATATTCTTTGTCATTAAAACGCTTTCGTATTTCATTTTGAGAAAAATCAAACACCGAGTTCACCTAATTCATATCATTTGCTTAGTCGTACTTGCATTATTCATCCCATTGTACGCAGTACTTTCGTGGTGTAATGCTTATCAACCATTGCTAATGCGTAAGTGTACGCTCGGCTTTAATTTTTAATACGTATTTTGAAAAATTCAATGCATATTTCTGCAAATGCGCACCCTATCTGGAGCTCTGTCAGTCTTAGAAATCTTCTCCTAGGCTCGCGGGTACTAAACCAATAAAGTTTTTACATAGTTACAATGAGGAAGGATGCATCTTCCTTTGTGAATTTCCTTTACTTCTGGGAATTATGCTAATGATCTAAGATCATATTTTTGATGAAGAAAGGTGCCTTTTCTAAAAATAATTAGATCACCTGAGTATTTTCTAAGGTGACCTATTGCTATCCGTTTTCGTCCGTCGTCGTGCGTGTGCGTTAACATTTGAACATTTTCAGCTTCTTCTCTGCAACCACTGTACCTTTTTCAACCAAATCTGGCATAAAGCATCTATGGGCGAAGGGAACAAAAATTGTGAATTTTATGATCCCTGCCCCCCTGGGGCCTGAGGGGTGGGGCCAAAATCACTTAAATTAGTACAATCTTTAAAAATCTTCTTCTTTACTCCTGGACATCAAGCAGTCAAACTGCTTGCATGATTGTAATCAGCATTGAGTTCTGTACCAAAATTCTGAAATTCATGGCCCTGGGGTCAGGGGTTCTAGTGCTAGGGAGGGGCTAAAACAAGAATATAGTTAAAATGCATTATTTCTTTGAAAATCTTCTTCTCTGATCCTGGGTATTAAATAAACTAACTAAGTACATAGTTATAATGAGCAAAAGTGCTCTACCAAAATTGTGAGTTTTATAGCCCCAGGGTCAGGGGTTCTGGTGTTAGGGCGGGGGTCTATTGATTATATAGTGAAAATACATTAATTCTTTGAAAATTTTCTTCTCTGTTCCTGGGTATTAAATAAATTAAGTACATAATTATGATAAGCAAGAGTGCCTCTACCAAAATTGTGAATTTTATGGCCCCAGGGTCAGAGGTTCTGGTGTTAGGGCGGGGCTCTATTGACTATATAGTGAAAATACTTTAATTCCTTGAAAATCTTCTTCTATGCTCCAGGGTATTAAATAAACTAACAAAGTACATATCTATGATGAGCAAGAGTGCCTCTACCAAAATTGTGAATTTTATGGCCCCAGGATCAGGGGTTCTGGTTTTAGGGCGGGGCTCTATTGAATATATAGTAAAAATACATTAATTCTTTGAAAATCTTCTTCTCCGCTCCTAGGTATTAAATAAACCAACTAGGTACATAGTTATGATCAGCAAGAGTGCCTCTTCCAAAATTGTGAATTTTATGGCCCCAGAATAAGGGGCTCTGGTGTTAGGGCGGGGCTCTATTGATTATATCATGAAAATACATTAAATCTTTGAAAATCTTCTCCGCTCCTAGGTATTAAGCAGGTGAACTACCTTTATATAGTTATGATGAGCAAGGGCCCTTCTTTCAGAATTGTGAAGTCCCCAGGGTCAGGGGTACCATAGAGGCGGGGGGATGTCTACTTATATACTGAAAATGAATGAATTGTTTGAAATCTGCTCCTTGGTATTAATCAAATATTTGTGATAAGCTCGGGTGCCTTTTCAAAAATTGTGCAATGTGTGGACCTAGGGTGAGGGTTCATGTGTGGTAGGGGCACTACTGATTATTGCTGAATATTACTGATTAATTGAAATGCATTTTTTGTTCCCCTACCCTGCTTATGGGTATTAAGTAACCAAACTAAGCAATGGCTAAGTGTTCAGTAAAACTACATGTAGGTTAGAACGAAGTCACTGGGACCTATGAAATTACTTCGCTATATTCGTAATTCGTTATAACCTTATAAGAAATTCATGAAATTTACAAAGCTGGGAATTCAAGATGACTGCTATATCCGTAAATTCGCAATATCCGTCTTCGTACTAAACGAGTTTTGCTGTATAGTTATGATGATCAATGGTGCCTCTTTCAAAATTGTGAATGCCATAGCATCTGGCTTAAAACATGAACCACAGTCAATCACTGGAAAGTTGTTGCATGATGCTCAGGTGACCTATAAGGCCCATGGGCCTCTTGTTAAATTTTTGGCCCCTGGGTCAGGGTTACCAGGGTGCTGGTGACATACTCTGAAAATGAATAAATGCTTTGAAATCTGCTCTTTGGTATTAATTAATCATTTATGAGTGAGGGTGCCTTTTCAAAAATTGTGAAATGTCAGTGGTCCCTGTGGGTGAAGCACTACCGGATATAAAATGGAAATGCAAGTTTTCTTTGTTTCTCAGATCTACCTCTGGGTATTAGTAACCAAAGTAAGCATGCTTACGGGCTTTATAGGTCACCTGAGTATCATGTAACAACTTTCGAACAATTGAATTGGTTATTGATTTAAACCAAATGCCATGAAATTCACAATTTTGAAAGAGGCACCATTGCTTATCATAACTATATACTTCGCTTGCTTACTTTGGTTACTTAATACCCAGAGGAAGATAAGAGTAACAAAGAGAAAATGCATTTTCACTTTATAATCAGTTGTGCACCCCACCCCACAGGAACCACTGACCCTGGGGGTACATACTAAGTATTTCAAATGGTTGATTTATACTAAAGAGCAGGTTTCAAAGCACTAATTTTTTTTTCAGACTATGTAACCCTCCATCCAAGTACTCCTGACCCAGGGGCCCTGAAATTAACCATTTTGGAAGAAGCACCTTTCATCATAATTCTTAATATGTACTTTTATTATATACCTAATGTGTATCACTCAATTTTACTGTTTATCTTATGCAATCACGTGACGTCGTGATCGGACTTTCCGGATTATCACACTGGTTTTCTGAATCCATATCACCACTCTCTGAAACTGATGACGTAGTACACAGAAATATGACGTTATTTTTCTTGCGCGTTTAAGTTCCTTTTTAATTAGCCCCTTCGCGATAACTGCGGTACTACTCTTTTGCAGGGCAAAATAATGTTTGGCGAAGTTTTTGTTGAGAGATAATTAAATGACGTATCTTGAACAATTACTTTTACGTCATTTCACCAAACTATATCATTTTGCCCTGCAAAAGAGCAGTACCACAGTTACCGTGAAACGGTCTATTTGTCTTGTTTTATGGATAAATGTTGTACAATTGATCTCTAGTTTTATTTTGCTATATTTTGCTAGTTATGAGGGGGTATATAATAAATTTATCATTATAACAGTAACTTGATCCGAAGAGCCGTATCACGTCTCGTTGACAGGCGTGGATCATCAGATATTATATACCTAATGTGTATCACCCTATTTTACTGTTGAATTTACGCTATCACGTGACGTCGTGATCCGATTTTCCGGATCACCAACATGTTGTTTTCTGAATCCATATCAAAACTCTCTGAAACTGATGACGTAGTACGCAGAAACATGACGTTGTTTTTCTTGCGCGTTACTGCTTTGTTTTATGGATAAATATTACACAATTGATCTCTTAAGTTTTATTTAGCTATATTTTGCTAGTTATGAGGGGGTATACATGTATAATAAATTTATCATTATAACAGTAACTCGACGTGATACGACCCTTTGGATCAAGTTACTGTTATAATGATAAATTTATTATATACCCCCTCATAATTAGCAAACTAGAACTGTCCAAACGGAAAAAAAAATACCCCCCGCTGGGTTTTTCAGAAGTAAGTTTTTCCATAATAAAGATATGTATCACACATGAATTATGAATTTTTTCTTCCGGTGACCTTGAAGTTCCCCAAATGACCTTGGGTCAAGGTCATGACACACCCTTGAGTCATGGGCAATCTTTGTGTGAAATGAGAACTTACCAAGTTTATCCATAACGAAGATATGGACCAGGCACGAATTATAAAATTTTTCTTCCAGTGACCTTGAACTTCCCCAAATGACCTTGGGTCAAGGTCATGACAAACCCATGGGTCATGGGCAATCTTTGTGTGGAATGAGAACCTACCAAGTTTATCCATAAGAAAGATATGGACAGGACACAAATTATGAATTTTACTTCCAGTGACCTTGAACTTCTCCAAATACCTTGGGTCAAGGTCATGACACACCCTAACGTCATGGGCAATCTTTGTGTGAAATAAGAACCTACCAAATTTATCCATAAGAAAGATGTGGACCACACATGAATTATGAAATTTTTCTTCCAGTGCCCTTGAAGTTCCCCAAATGACCTTGGGTCAAGGTCACGACACACCCTTGGGTCATGGGTATTCTTTGCATGAAATGAGAACCTACCAAGTTTATCCATAAAAAAGATGTGGACCGGACACGAATTATGAAATTTCTTCCAGTGACCTTGACGTTCCCCAAATGACCTTGGGTCAAGGTCATGACACACCTTGGGTCATGGGCAATCTTTGTGTGAAATGAGAACCTACCAAGTTTATTCATAAGAAAGATATGGACCGGACACGAATTATGAAATTTTTCTTCCAGTGACCTTGAAGTTCCCCAAATGACCTTGGGTCAAGGTCAAGACACACCCTTAGGTCATGGGCAATCTTTGTGTGGAGTAGTAGATTCTAATGTCCCTCCGTAAGAAAGATATGGACCGGACACGTTTGCACAGACAGACGGACAGCTAGACAAACGGACGGACGGATAGATAGACAGACAGACAGACGGACAAGGTGATTCCTATATACCCCCCCAAACTTCGTTTGCAGGGGATATAAATATAGCAAAAGAAAACTTTAGAGATCAATTGCATGAGTTGACAGGCGCGGATCATCAGATCTAACGAGACGCGAAGCATAATACCCTGAAGCAAGCTAAGATTTTCAAAGAATTCATGTATTCTCAATATATAATCAATAGGGCCCTAATGTCAAAACCACTGACCCAAGGGGCCATGAATTAATTTCACAATTTTGGAAGAGGCAGCCTTATTCAACATAACTATGTACTTGGTTAGTTTATTTAATACCCAGGAGCAGAGAAGAAGATTTTCTAAGAAATAATGTATTTTCACTATATAATCTATACAGCCCACCCTAGAACCTATAAAGAACCCCTAACCCTGAGGCCATGAAATTCACAATTGCGGAAGAGGCATCCTTATTCAACGTAACCATGTACTTGGTTAGTTTATTAATGCTCAGGAGCAGAGAAGAAGATTTTCAAAGAATTTATGCATTTTCACTATCTAATTTATATATAGCCCCGCCCTAGCACTAGAACCCCTGACCGCGGGGCCATGAATTTCAAAAGTTTGGTAGATGACTCAAAGCTGATTACAATCATGCCAACAGTTTGACTGCTTGATATCCAGGGTTAGAGAAGATTCTTAAAGATTGCTTAATTTTAGTAGTTTTGGCCCCACCCCTCAGGCCCAATGGGGGGGCAGGGACTATGAAATTAAATAAAAATTTTCCCCTTTACCCATAGAAGCTTTATGCCAAAATTGGTTGAAATTGGTTGAGTGGTTGCAGAGAAGAAGCCGAAAAAACAGGTTCATGTATCAATAGGTGACCTAAAAATCGGATCGCGGAGCAGGTCGCAATTGAGTAAGTTACAAACAATACACTAAATAATGTTTGTAGTCATATTCTCCGTAAAATGGAGCAAAAAGGAAACCAGAAGTCTCTGTCGAGACTGAAGCTCTACTGGTTTGTACTTATAGCAAAGGAAGAGAAAAGTACTTAAGCAGTTGGGAATTGAAACTTTACAACAGCAATAAATAGAATAATGATCCTTGATTAAGTCTCTTTGTGTTCTTAGTGTAGTCTACTTGCATGCCAAATTATATTATAATCAGACTAAAACTGTATTTGGAGTAGCATTTTGAGAGTATTCAACAGAAATTTCTATTTTTAGTAAGCACGGCAACACCGTTCATTGAAGTGAACAACTGATACACAGAATTATGCACCTTAGTGTAGTCTACTTGTGTGCCAAGTTACATGTATATTGAAATAAGACCAAAACTGTAGGAGGTGTAGCATTTTGAAAAAATTTCACAGAAATTTATATTTTTAGTAACACCGTTCATCGATATCAAAAACTGATACATAGAATTATGTATCTTAGTGTAGTCTACTTGCATGCCAAATTATACGATATTATAATCAGACTAAAACTGTATTTGGAGTAGCATTTTGAGAGTATTTAACAGAAATTTCTATTTTTAGTAACCACGGCAACACCGTTCATTGAAGTGAAAAACTGATAAACAGAATTATGTACCTTAGTGTAGTCTACTTGTGTGCCAAGTTATATTGAAATCAGACCAAAACTGTAGGAGGTGTACCATTTTGAAAGAATTTCACAGAAATTTATATTTTAAGTAACCACAGCAACACCGTTCATTGAAATCAAAAACCGATATATACAGAATTATATCTTAGTATAGTCTATTTGTGTGCCAAGCTATACTGAAATAAGACCAAAACTGTAGGAGGTGTAGCATTTTGAATGAATTTCACAGAAATTTCTATTTTTAGTAACACCGTTCATCGAAATCAAAAACCGATACACAGAATTATGTATCTTAGTGTAGTCTACTTGTGTGCGAAGTTATATTGAAACAAGACCAAAACTGTAGAAGGTGTAGCATTTTGAAAGAATTTCACAAAAATATATATTTTTAGTAACCACGGCAACACTGTTCATCGAAATCAAAAACCGATATACAGAATTATGTATCTTAGTGTAGTCTACTTGTCTGCCAAAATGTATTGAAAGCAGACCAAAACTGTAGGAGGAGTACATGCAGCATATTAAAAAATTGTTTACAGACAGACAGACGGACGGACGCCGGACGCATTACTATTGCATAAGCTCTTTTGGTCTCTGACCAGTAGAGCTAAAAAACTAGAAATTCAAATTAAGAATTGTTACATCGATTCGTATTCCAAATTATAGGTTAATATTTTGCTTCGTTGAAAAAAAACCAAACAACTTGTCAATGAGAAGATATGTAATCCTCATTAAAAACGACAAAAACCATGACGTTTTAGAGCGCCACGGAGCAGCAGAATGATAATGGTGCAATTTTGTGTTTCACTCGGGATATATCCTGAATAAACTCTAAAAATGTTGAAGAAATAAAAAAAAATATGTCACAA
This sequence comes from Saccostrea cuccullata, assembly GCF_032062105.1. Taxonomy (NCBI): domain Eukaryota; kingdom Metazoa; phylum Mollusca; class Bivalvia; order Ostreida; family Ostreidae; genus Saccostrea; species Saccostrea cuccullata. The sequence continues at coordinate 98,620 of NW_026941473.1, forward strand.
GCGAGTTGTAAATGTGTGTACAAATAGTACAGGCAGTATTTGAGTGACAGAGACTCTGAATCGGATGGAGACAATCTGTGAAGAAACGATATAAACTGTAAATATGTATACCAAAATTTTAAAAAGTTGTAACCTCAAGAAAAGACATATTCAGTAGGCGCTTCAGAGTTGCTTCTTCTATGAAAGCAGAGTTAAGTAATAATATATAAATGGTGCCTGTTTTGGAGGGTAACAGTTGAAATTGACACCCCAAGGAACCCCCTTGTCCACCGACGCGTCAGCGGAGGTTGACAATGGTTTTCCGAGGGGTGTCAATTTCAACTGTTACCCTCCAAAACAGGCACCATTTATATTATTATACTGAATGTCATTTTTTATTAAAAGATGTCTGCAAAAAAAATCGTCGATTGTCTTTACGTTCACGTTTATAGAAAGCTTTCAAACTCCCCGCTACTTCGAAAAAGATTTACTAACCTCTTTATTGTTTATTTGATACTCTAAGAGTCCTTTATCATCGAAACTTTCGTTATCTAGCACTCGCAAGCATGTTTCGTCTGTCGTTTGTTGTTTTTAAGTAAGCTACATCAGACGCAAGCTTTTATTGACATAGCTGCATATCTGTAGCTCTCTGAAAAAATATATATTGATAGACCGGAGAGCTACAGTGCCACCCATTGAAAAAATTGTATATTTATTGCGCACAAAAAAGTGCGCTCGGTTCTTGATTATTTCTTCCAAATTCTTACCTCAATTGCAAAAAGGGAAATTTTTTTTTTTAAAATTCTCTCTCCTCCATCAAGTACTCTCGTAGTTGACATCTGAACGAAGCATATTGGACCGAATTATCTTTGAAACCAAAATGGCAGCATAAACAAGCGAAATGTTCGATGATTACAATATCTGGGTCAGGAGGACTATTAACAACAGTTATGATGAATGTTTTGTTGTGTAAAGAGTCAAAGAATATGTTAGGAACACACGGTTAGTAATATTTTGAGATTACAGTTTTAGAAACATGGAGAAATAAATCGAAAACCGAGCGCACTTTTTTGTGCGCAATAAATATACAGTTTTTTCAATGGGTGGCACTGTAGCTCTCCGGTCTATCAATATATATTTTTTCGGAGAGCTACAGATCTGCAGCTATTATTGACATCAAGTTTATTCCGGTTCTTTCAAACGCGCAACTGACGTATTGAGAATTCTACGGTGAACCGTACGCGCATAATTTCCACGCATGTGGCATTACCGTTGTGTTACCCGTTGCCACCAGTGTTGCTAAGGCTGAGGGTAATAGAACGGATTGTTAACTGCATTTAAACCAATCAGATTTTGGTATTTAACATGAAAGTATAATAAAAGAAATTAAAACACTAACAAAGGAAATTATACAACGCGAATAATTGTTAAAAATAAATGCCAAGTGATAGGGATAGTATTTTTGAGAAATTCTTTACGCTGTGTTTTTACGTTACATTGCCGTTAAGTGTGCTCCGCGGGTACAAAACGTTGATTTTCAAAGGAAGTAAATTGATTTCTGTTAAATCAAATGGAATGAAACTTCGCACATCAACAAAACAAATATTTTTTACATATTATACTGTGTTTAATTTAAATTTCTTGAGAGCAAAGAATAAAAGCGAAGATTGACATCGTCCACGAATTTTTCGAACAACCCTTGTATATGATGATTATGTAAAAATACAAAATACATTATGATAATAACATCAAGTGTATTTTCATTGATATACAGGCTGGTATTGAAAGGAAGCAATTGATGTTAGCTTTAGAGCCAGAGGCGGCCTCCATTTATTGTAATGTCGGTCATATAGGATTTAAGTCTATCAGAGGAAAGACTGAATCTTACAAATTCACAACAGGAACGCGTTATATGGTACTTGACTTGGGAGGTAAGAAATAAATTCTTAAAAAAAACCTGTTTGCATGACTCAGTGTAGCGCATTATACATCTGGTTTTTTACATTTATTTCAAACATATTCAGGAGGAACTGCCGACATTACAGTTCATGAGGTACAGCCAAACCAGACCCTGCGAGAAATCCACTATGCCACTGGTGGAGCGTGGGGTGGAACCAAAGTGGATGAGGCCTTCTACCAATTTTTGGTGAAGCTCTTTGGAAATGATGTTCTGACAAAATTCAAGACAGATAATATGGAAGATTATATATCTCTTTTTCGAAATTTTGAAATTAAAAAACGTACAGTCAATACAGACCTTGAAAAGTGGATGACTATAGTGATACCACTTAATCTACTTGATATATTTAAGAATGAAACTGGTGAAACCTTAGAAGAGGTTCTTCCACAGACAATGTACGCTGAAAAAGTCATCTTTAAAAAGGATAGAATACGAGTACATCCCGAAATTTTCAAAGAGTTTTTCAAAGACACAATACAAGGAATAATAGAACACATCACAGAAATTATGATCTCTTTTGAAGGAAAATCTGTGTCAAATATTCTTCTTGTTGGCGGGTTCTCCGAATCACCTATGGTTTTAAAAGCAATAAAAGAATTATTCCCTGACAAAAAGGTTATTGCTCCTGCTGATCCCGAACTAGCCGTCCTAAAAGGCGCTGTATTGTTTGGTCACATGCCAAGCGTTATTTCTTCAAGAATCAGTCGATATTCTATTGGTTTTGAAGTTGGTGTGCCCTTCATCGAAGGCTCTCACCGAGAGGAATACAAATATAAAAGACCAGAAGATGGACGTTCTATGTGTCGGCATATCTTTCAAGCATTAGTGCAAAAGGGGGAAGAGGTTCCTACCGGACATAAAGTAATTAAAATGTATACACCAAATGATGAAGATGCAGAAACTGGTATTGGAATTTACCAGTCAACCTCAGAAGATCCCACTTACACTACCGAGGAAAACTGTACCAAAATAGGTGCCATAAAGCTTCATCGACCAAATGGAGGCTGGCCAAAAGGGTCATTAATCAAAGCTGTGGTTGAGTTCGGTGGCACTCAGTTTGATGTGACTGTGACAGACGACACCCTTAATGAAACATACACCCACTCATACGATTTTCTTCGAAATTAATTCCCAAACATTCAACAAATGCTTCCCGTTTATTATTGAACTTCCTATTAGCATATATACTTATATCCAGAACTTATACTCACAATGGTCTTGGGACTTTTTCTCAGTGTTTGAACATGATTAAAGTTGCTTAATTAAACAACCCAAATTTTACATAAAGCATATCTAATATGTTTATTATAATAATTTTTAGACATAAACCACAATTATTCTCAGATAACAATCGCCTGTTATGGCCGGGACTGGTATCACCCTCAACCCAAGGGTCATAATATAAAACCAAAAAAACCACACAACCTATAGATGCGTTTATAATAGTTTGATATTTTCTAGCCAAGTAGTTCTTGAGGTGGAGATTTAAAAAAGATGTTATTCGTTCACTAATTCCTAATTATCTCCTCTGGAAGAAGGTGTGGACCTTTATTTGAACAATCTTCAATTAAAAAAAAAACAAAACAAAAAATTTTTAGTGACTCTTACACTGCACCGATATCGGAGCAATTTCTATTATATATACTCCATAAATATTCAAAAACAAAACTAAGAATCAAGAATCCAAGAACACAAATTCACCAACGAATGACATGCATGATTCCGACAGTATCTGTTGCCACGGCAACCACTGGTCTACTCCCATCATCCCCTATTGCTATGGCATTCACATGTTCACAGTTCAACGGAATCACAGTGGACTTGTTCAAGTCTAAATCCAGCAGACTTTTTTCTGTGGGAACATGATAAACGTGAACAACACCTACAATAAATTGTACACAAAATACAGTTGAACCTTGGTAACTCGAACATGGATATATCAAATAACTTGGGTATGTCAAAATAATTGGCAATTCCTATTATTGTCCCCCGCTTTTGCGAAAGTGAGGGGACATTAAATCTCATTTGTCTGTCCATCTCTCCTTGCAGTCTGTCAGTCTGTCCGTCCATCACAAAAACTTTAACATTGCCCATAACTTTTGATTAAGGTACACCTTTACTCAGATGACCAAAAATTCCACTGATAAGAACGAAAAACCCCTATTGCACATTGTGCACCGATGATTCTTGTGTTAAATTTCAATTTCAAATAACTAGGTCAATGACCTACTTTTCATGCTAATGGCCCCTGAGTATTTCTCGGGAAATACCTCAATTTTTCACACTTTGATCAATTTTTTCTATACACACAAAATATTACAAGCAACTAAACTCTTTAAATAATGAAATATTATAGCAATGGAACAGCATTGCTTCATATAAAGAAATGATTGGAGTTTGGCCCAGAAATGTGATAATTATAACAGTCCGAATTTCCTCTGTCATATCTATATTTTTTCCCCATTCTAAATCGAATATTACAAAAATCTGACTGACAAGAACTCTAAACTATCTATAGCCTCAGATTACTTTTGATGCCCTAATTCTCATAGTATTCATATTATATGGGGTCATTGATCAAATTATTGAGATATATTGTCTGGAATGGTTTTTGTACATATTTTTTAATTTCTTTATTTTGTAGCATTCTTTATTCTTTCAATTATTTGAAATAATTTATGAGCTTTAACACATATAATATTTGCAAAATGATGTTTAAAAATACATTTAACCTTTACTTCGTGATTATTATTGAAAGAAATCAAAATTTTTGACAAAATTGAAAAATTAAAAATTTAGTCCGAATTTCCTCTGCATTACATTACATTGACTTTTGTACCTGTATATTTTCTTTAAATAATAAAATATTAAATTTTTAAATTGATTTCGATTTAAAACTTGCTTATTTTATCCATTTAGAACAATTTTTGATTTAACATATTATACTTTATAAAATTTCCTTTCTGTTATCTGAAACCTGAGTAAACGTCATCCTTAAGTGGAGCTATGACTTTCATATTTCAAATGTGTATTCCTTTTGACAAGACCTGTCTTTGGGTACCACCAAATTTGACCTTTTGACCTTAACCTTGGAGTTTGACTCACTTTTACATAAAAATTCCGATATTTTACTTTTGCCATAACTTTTGAGTGGTAAAAACTAGGACTTTCATATTTCAAATATGTATTTCTTGTGGCAAGGCCTTTCATTGGATACCAACAGCCTTGACCTTTTGACCTTGATCTTTGAGATTTTTGTACTTGTGAAAAAACTTTAACTTTGGCCATAACTTTTGAACAGTAAGGGATAGGGCTTTCATACTTCACATATGTAATTCTTGTGAGAAGACTTCTTCATTGGATACAAAGAACTTTGACCCTTTGACCTTGGATATTAACTTACTTTTTAAAAACAAACAATGACCGTAACTTTTAAAGGGTTAGGCCTAAGGCTTTCATGTTTCACATATTTAATCCTTGTGACAGGACCTTTCATTGGATTTCAAGAATGACCTTGACCTTGGAGTTTGACCTACTTTTAATAAAAAATCTTTGGGTAATAATATATTTAAAATGCATTTAAGAAAAGTTTAATCTTCGGCATGTTGCCATTAGGGGTTCTCAGTGTTTCAAAAACATATTTTGTTCCTTATATTGAGAAGAGATATGACTTTCATATTTGATATAAGCATTACCTGTGACAAAATATTTCCAAGCATGCTATGATTTGTGACCTATTGACCTTGACCTTCAGGACTGATTTTTAAATTTCTAAATGACATATGATAGGGCATTCATATTTGAGACAATATGTCATAAAAATCTCACCCACAAAGACACCGAAAGTGGGGGACCACAATTCTTTGAATTAGCTTGTTACCATGTATTTCTTAAATATTTAACCTTTAAATGTCTCAATCCCTCAGACATAGTTTTTTCTCAGTGCTATCGAGTTCAAAATAATGAGGTTTGACTGTATGTTGATTTTAATATATTATGTACCATATTTCTTATTGTTTTTCTTGAATAATGAAGTGCAAATCGTTTCGCTGCATAAGCATTTTATAGATGGTGCTCTAATTTACCAGCATCTGCATGCCATCTCTGACAAGTTTGATAAAAGAAAGAAAAGATGTGTTAATGAAACACTGTTGCTATTTTGACTTTCATATTTCACTAATGCTTTTCTTGCAACAAGATCTTTCCTTAAGGACCACTATTTTTGTACTTATGAGACTGACCTACTTTTGAAAAACTGTTACCTTAGTCATAAGTACTAGGGCTATTACTGGTACATTTCAAATGTAAATTCCCTGAGACAAGACCTTTGCATGTTATAATTTTTTTCACACTTGACCTTAGAGTTTCACTTACATATTAAAATCTTGAAATCTTTAACCTTAGCCTTGAGCTGCCTTACAGCAGCAGGGGCTACATGTATCATCAGTTTTTTCATGCACACATTATTTTTACTTAACTTACCATATTTTGTTCCAATCACTAGTATTGACGCCTGCCATGCTATACATTCCACATGACACCCAAAGGCTTTGTGGGCATCTAGTTTACAGAATGTAGCAAAGTTAGCTGATATATGGATGTGTGAATCATCTGAAATACAAACATTTTATTTGAATACAGTAACTATAACCTAAATAAGCATAGGAAAATTATTTTTCACTATACATGTATGATTTCACTATTATTTCAATTCATAACCACACCTGATCATTTTTACCAATAAGTAAAAACTGAGATCATGCACATGCTGGTGCAGTGTATCTGATGGTGAGTGAATGTATTTACTGTAGTTGAAATGAAATGTTAGAGGTAGGAATTGGATATTTGTTATGTGTATTACTATGAAATCACTATTTTCAGCAAACATCTTCAAAAAACATTATCCCTTTTATGGTTTCACATGGGTCACTGTCTATGATATGATGTGTTAACATTCGAGTCTATAAATACCATATCCATTGAAGCAAGTTATATATGAAGGGATTATATGCATCAATGATAAATATAGTTGGGCATATAATTGCAGTAAAATATTCCTCATGGGGGGTTAATTTCGTTGTTTTCAAGGTAAGAAGAGACCCACGAATTTATGTCCACCATGAAATGCAATTTTCCACATATATTACCACTGAACAATTCTTAATCCATGAAATCAAATCCCCATGAACCTATATATTTTCCAAAAACCACAAAAATCTGACCTCTCAAAAATATGTGATTTTACAGTACTTGTCAAAAAACAGACTTAATGAATTTAGTATGCTCTAACCTTTAATAATTTTGTTGTGAGACAATATACCTATAAAGTGAATTCAAAATGAAAACAGGTGTTTGAGTAGATTTAAAATTACAATGTACATTCAAACTCTTAAAGATGCTGTAAACCAGATTTCATTTCCTTTGACTGTGTATAATTTATTTAGCATCTTAGGCTGAAAGCTGCTTAAAGTTGATATGGCTAGCACATTTATGTTTTAGCACATTCAGAAATGTACAATATGAAATGATTTTTAACTCTTAAAAATAAAACATCTACAGAACGCAGTATCAAAACTCTGTCTTTTTAAATGTCAGATTGTTATGTTCCTCAACATACAAGTACATATGATCACTTATCTTTTGAATTGCTTACTTATAAAACATGTTTAAAAGACCTCATTTCCATTAGTTATAAACTCAAAGTGTTACCAGTCAAACACAGAATAGTTTTTCCTTTGATGATCAGCTGTCGGACCCTGGATCTCAGATTATCCAGCACTGTTACAGAAGAACTACCGCTGATGTAGAAGACTTCCCCTGAGTTCCTTCCAAATACTATCTACAAGAAAAAAAAATTAAGGACAAATTCAGCATGCTTTAGACACAGTTTTTTTTTCTTCATACAGCATATCGTATAAGTATTACCAGTGCAATGGTAGGGGAGAATCCACAACTAACGCATGTAAACTGTAATAAACTTGCGCTACTACAGGTACAATACTAGACAATATGGCACCATTAATGGAATATATTCGTATCCCAAGCCCAATCACAAAACAGTCACACAACATCTGTGTTGGCACAGTTATTATCGATAACTTTTATTTATACTTCAAAAAGTGGAAATACCATCTATACTTGGAATTCTCCCTGTTTTTAAATCTGTCAACATGCAATGAGGGCAAATGGGGATAAAAATAAAAGAGGTGTGAAAAGGGAGGGGGGCTATTTCAGAACCATTTTGTTACCTTTCACCTATATTCTTACCTTTCCTTTGGTGGCTGCTGCAGCTGTGATATGAATATCCATCCAATCCTCACACACACTTATCCGTTTTGTGGTTTCTTCTGTCTGGTGGATGTATCCCCCAGAATACCACTCAAAGGAGGATAAATGGCCACCAGGTAAGGGACAGAACTCATGGGGACTGAAACAGTGAAACAGAATAGAAATTCAGAGTGCCCAAATCCCATACTGGTCATACAAGTGGCACTTTTTTCTTAAGAGTTAAGTTAGTTTAATCCTTCTTTTATAACAATGATCCTCATAAGGCCAATGAATATCCATCCAATCCTCACACACACTTACACACACTCAAAGGAGGATAAATGGCCACCAGGTAAGGGACAGAACTCATGGGGACTGAAACAGTGAAACAGAATAGTGTGCCCAAATCCCATACTGGTCATACAAGTGGCACTTTTTTCTTAAGAGTTAAGTTAGTTTAATCCTTCTTTTATAACAATGATCCTCATAAGGCCAATGTATCTACAGTACCTACCGGAGAGCGAACCCCAAATTCAGTAGCGGTCCCAGAGAGCGAACGTGGGTTCGGTATTTCTTTACAGAGCTGTCAATCAGGATTAGCGATTAACCAATCAGGGCATCAACCAATCAAAATAGCATATTGATCTGTCGATTGGGATATAAGATCGAATGTGTTCATTTAATTCGATATAAATCTAAACACTGTACATACAAGCAAAACGTGTGAATGTGCTGTGTAAATCTATTATGATAATTAAAATGTTATTTAATATTTATTTATTTTAATTCTCTGGGTTGTATTTTATATTTATATATTTATTTTCGAGAGAGAGAGAGAGTTATACAGAGAGAGAGAGAGAGAGAGAGATCATAACTGTAAACTCATCATTAGACTTGATTTTAATAATAAAACCTGATGACTTTTACTTAAATTTCTGAGTCGTCCTCCCAATACTGTACTCAAATTGTTTTCTATAAGCCTGCTGCAGCTATTTTTTTTTCAAAAAATATACGCACAGGAAGATATACATAAAGCACTAAAAATGACCAACAGTTTTCGGGACGCTCTGTCCCTTCCTCAGGACAAAGAAAAAAGTTAAAAACCAAAAACATCTAGCACTACTACTAAACACTATATATTTAGTATGTTTTACATGTTGAATTGGAAATTTATATAAACACTCTATGAAATATGTATGGTTTATCGGGGTACACTCAGTTGAAGTGCGATTTACATAACTGAACAAATTAATTACGCTAATTAATCACGACATTTAGTAAATCGTACATTGTTTCATTCTCTCAAAATGGCGTAACTATACTTGACAAAGAATAATCAGAGAAATATAATATAGAAGGAATATTTTAACATATGAATTATGATCTACATGTATTATAAATTTTGAAATGTTTTAGGACTAATTATTGGGAAAAAATAATTAATAAAGGCGTAAGGAATACATAGTTATGTGGGTTGTTCGAGAGTTGGTAACGCAAACTAACAGTAGAGTTACTAACACTAAATTGAAAGAATAATCTTGTTAAGTATCATCAGGAATTGGGTCTAATTCACGTTCATTCTGGTGAAGTAATTCAGTTGAATAATTTAATGTAACACGTAAATTGAGAAATCATAAATAAAATAATTAAATAATTAGAATTTTTTAAGACAATGTGTGTGTGAAATACGGGGCATATATTAATATATTTTCATCGGGTCGGGAGAACAATTATTATTTGCCTTTTTCTTTTTAGGTCACCTGAGTAAACTCAGGTGACCTATTGCTATCTGTTTTCGTCCATCATCGTGCGTTGTGCGATAACATTTGAACATTTTCAGCTTCTTCTCTGCAACCACTGAACCAATTTCAACCAAATTTGGCACAAAGCATCTATGGGTGAAAAGGAACAAAAATTGTGAATTTCATGATCCCTGCCCCCCCCCTGGGGCCTGAGGGGTGGGGCCAAAACCACTAAAATTAATGCAATCTTTAAAAATCTTCTTCTTTACTCCTGGACATCAAGCAGTCAAACTGTTTACATGATTGTAATTAGCATTGAGTCCTCAACCAAAATTGTGAAATTCATGGCCCTGGGGTCAGGGGTTCTAGTGCTAGGGCGGGGCTAAATAAGTATATAGTGAAAATGCATTATTTCTTTGAAAATCTTCTTCTCTGCTGCTGGGTATTAAATAAACCAACTAAGTACATAGTTATGATGAGCAAGAGTGCCTCTACCAAAATTGTGAATTTAATGGCCCCAGGGTCAGGGGTTCTGGTGTTAGGACGGGGCTCTATTGATTATATACTGAAAATACATGAATTCTTTGAAAATCTTCTTCTGTGCTCCTGGGTATTAAATAGACAAACTAAGTGCATAGTTATGATGAGCAAGAGTGCCTCTACCACAATTTTGAATTTTAGGGCCCCAGGGTCAGGGGTTCTGGTGTTAGGGTGGGGCTCTATTGATTATAGAGTGAAAATACATGACTTCTTTGAAAATTTTCTTCTGTGCTCCTGGGTATTAAGCAGATGAACTATCGATATAGTTATTAACAAGGCCTAATCTTTCAGAAATGTGAATGTCAAGGCCCCAGGGTCAGGGGTACCATAGAGGCGGGAGGGGGGGGGGGCTGTACTTATAGACTGAAAATGAATGAATTGTTTGAAATCTGCTCCTTAGTATTAATCAAATATTTTTGAAAAGCAAGGATGCCTTCAAAAATTTCGCAATGTGTGGATCTAGGCCTAAGGGTCTGAGTTCATGTGTGGTAGGGGCACTACTGATTATTGCTGAATATTACTGATTAGTTGAAAAGCATTTTTTTTCCTCTGCCCTGCCTTTGGGTATTAAGTTACCAAACTAAGCAACTGCTAAGTGTATAGTTATGATCAATGATGCCTCTTTCAAAATTGTGAATGCCATAGCATCTGGCTTAAAACATGATTCAAATTCAATAACTGGAAAGTTGTTGCATAATGCTCAGTTGACCTATAAGGCCCATGGGCCTCTTGTTTCTGATAAAAATCATACTCGCTCCAAAATTCTGACCGTGAAAATGATCTAATATACAGTGTAATTTTTTTTTTTTATAGAAAATGTCCAGTAAATATTTATTACGAACTTTTAATGTGTAACTACTATAAATGAAATCTAAATATATCAGATGTACAAAAGGTTACATGTAATTTATAGATGCGATATCATTATTCACGTGTTAAGCAAACATTTAAACTACGATTCAGCAAAACGTAAGGAATAACAAATGTATTTTTAGACTACATAAAGCATGAATTTAAAAGTATTTAGTTTAGATTTCTTTCGTCAGTTTCATTTGTACACCATTCGATTAACTGAAAATCAATTCAACACTCTGTTTTTCCTCTTTTTTTTTTGTTTTCTCGTTATAACTTAAGAAAAATAAATGCCTAATAACCCGCTCTTAAATTAGTTTGAATTTCTCGGGATCGAGAAATTAAGGAAATCAATTATTCATGTACATGTAAATCTACGTCGAATGTACAGTTGGATTTTAGAAAATTTATCAATGTTCTCCATTATATCACTGTTTACATGTACAGTGTACATGTCCACATCGTCGCATAAACAACAATGATCGATCCACAATACCATTACTGTATTGGAATATACAAGGGGCGGGGCTTTCTGGCGTTGAGATAAAAGCGGGGTCCGCTTCACGCATCAGTGCCTAAAGCGGTCCTAGGAAGGGAACGCAGGGTTCGCTCTAGCGGACCCAGAGCTGACCCCGAGCGAACCCGGGAAGCGAACGCGGGGTCCGCTCGGGGTTCGCTCTGGTGTTAGGTTGTGTCCGGTCGGTACTGTAAGTGGGTTCTGTGATGCTCGGAGATGAGAGGCATTGATTGGACTTTGGATGAGACATAAGTCTAAGCTTCGCTCGTTATGCAAATTATCCCATGCTTCCAACTATAGTTGATGCCCTTGCATACTCTACTAACTAGACAGTGATTCCTTAGGAAAGCCCTTGAGCCAAGGATACTCTGAACTATCCAATTTGATAAAAACTGAGGGTTTAGGGTTTATTGATGAATATGGCCTATAAAAGATACTAAAGAGTGTGCCACATCTGTTTTATACTTGTTAGTCTTAATGACTATAATAGAAGATAAAGGCCAAACAACAACTAAATTGTATGCCTGCAATTCAGAGAGATGACTCAGTTTTTCCATTGTCAACTTTCATTATTTATACATGTACAGCAATATTCTGTTATCATTCGCATATGAGATTTATATGTCTACCAGCTTATTCATAACTCAAAAACATGCTTCTGAATACAATACAGGCCTGCTGCGGACAGATAATTTGATGATACAAGGATTTTAACAACCTCATTTAAACTCTACATTTTTCTTCTTTTTTTTTTTTTTTTTTAATTTGGAACAAAAAAGTACTGTATTATATTGATAAAGAATAATATCCTTAAACCACCTTACTTTTCACATGGCTTCCTAGAAACTTCTTGCTGCCACTGCCATTGTGATACATTGCTTGCCGATTTCCGCCCTTCATTTCTGTAAAGTTTCACCTTATCTTTGTACACAACCATAAGTGTCTCTGTCTTCTTACCAATACCTTGAAGCTGAGAGGTTATACTTCCTACAAAGTTCATACATACAAAACCCGCGTACAATATCAATACATATACTTATATGGACAGGGGCCGTTAATAGGGATTTATTATTATAGGGTACGTGAATACAAACCTTTTGGGTTACAGTAAATTGCCTGCACAGGAGAGTAAACTGAGTCAGTAACTTTTGTGCTCTTTTGACCTGTGTCTAAATTCTTCCAGAGAAAAACATCACCATTTTCAAAACCACTATATAAAACCAAATCTGGAATTACAAAATTATTGCATTGAGAAGGTCAGCTGGTACAATCAGTACATTTAACAGAGAAACTTAAATGATGAATCACCTAGAAAACTTTATTTATAATTATATCATTCACAGTCAATATTCATACTAATCAATTAGTTTTTGTTGATTTGAAATATTAAGTAACTGTTTTAATTTTTTGATCAACAAGGCACATATTGTCAGGTCCAGTACAATCTCTTGATTTAGCTATAAAGCTTTAAATAGCTATATAGCTTTATTAAGCTATTCAAAATGGCTTTATTTAGCTATTTATATACAGTTTTTCACAAAAATGTTTTTTGCTGAAAATAAACAAAAAGTCGCATGTATTTGACGCTTCGTACATGTAGTATGGACTATTAAAACAACAACCAAAATCAAAGATAGTTCTAATCTTGCAGCTTTTGAATACTTTTAAGCAAAAAAAGAATGTCTATTGTTAGACTAACTGTCCACTACCTTGGGTGCCTTGAGGCAAGGAAAAGTATGATTGCTTCTCATTGTGCTGAACTGTTACCAATCAATTATCTTGTTGAACATAATTGGTCTCCATTATAATATCATTGCAGAAGTAACTGTATCAATTGCTTTATATAGCCCCAAAACTTGTAAAACTTTGAGTACAAAGTCTCTCAAGGAGACGTAATTTGATGAGTGATTTTTACATGCATTATTTTAAGAAGAATTCAAAGTTGTATATCATCACGGCACCAAGGTGCGCTTTTTTGTACATACTGAGAAAATTACACCTTTAAGAAAAAAGTGTAGTAAAATAGCTAAATTAAGCACTATACTGAATAGCTTAATAAAGCTATATAGCTATTTAAAGCTATATAGCTAAATCAAGAGATTGTACTGGACCTGATTGTTTCACCTCTAAAAGAAAACTTAAAATCCCTGATGATTACCATTAAATGCCAGTGCTGTTACTTGGCCAAAGTCTTGGTTATATTTTACAGTTGTCATAACATAGAGATCCTGTTTTACACGCCATGCTCTTACATATTCTTTAAATATTTCCTTCCAGAAAATCCACCCCATCTTAGAAAGCATGTGATAAAAAATATCTCCTTTACTCGTTTCCACCAAGTCATGGTCAAGTTTAGAGATATCAATTAAAATGCACTTGGGGATTTCTCGAAGGCAATAATCTAGCCATAGGTTTCCCATCAGTTCCATCTTCGAAATAATTTCTTTCCAACGAATACAAACTTTCTTGCTATGCATTAAAGTTCTCGCATCCATATGCTTGAAAATATTCTCCAATACTTCATTTGGAAATTTTTTTCCCATTTCTCTTATTTCGACTGTTCAAGCACGACATGTAAAAAAAAAATCACGAATCCTGGTCAATATATCGTGTTGTAAAAATTATGCAGCATATTATCAAATTCTGGCACTTCTTCATCCTTCCGTGGAAGATACTAAAGACCTGATATACTAAAGACCTGATATTGACCTGATGAAATAAAAATTAAAATAATTTCTCTGTTTTCTGTGTTTAACATTATGTTTTGGTTTTGTTTATATTTCTGGGGTATAGGAAAGATATTTAGGCATAATTATTTGTAAAAATATTGGTATATTTATGCGTAACGAGCCATAAACTACGGAAATGGCTTGACCTGATATTTTTTTATTGACCTGATATTGACCTGATGGAAATAAAAACCTATAAAATCTCCGTGTTTTCTGGTGTTTATCGTTATGTTTTGATTATTCTTATATTTCTAGGGTATAGGACAGATATTTAGGCATACTTATTTGTAAAAAATATTGGTATAATTATGCGTAACGAGCCATAAACTACGGAAATGGCTTGACCTGATATTTTTTTATTGACCTGATATTGACCTGATGGAAATAAAAACCTATAAAATCTCCGTGTTTTCTGGTGTTTATCGTTATGTTTTGATTATTCTTATATTTCTAGGGTATAGGACAGATATTTAGGCATACTTATTTGTAAAAAATATTGGTATAATTATGCGTAACGAGCCATAAACTACGGAAATGGCTTGACCTGATATTTTTTTATTGACCTGATATTGACCTGATGGAAATAAAAACTTATAAAATCTCCGTGTTTTTTGAGTTTATCATTATATTTTGGTTATTCTTATATTTCTTGGGTATAGGACAGATACATTAGGTATGTTTGGGTTAAAAAATATCGGTTTAATTATGAGTAACGAGCTATAAAGTAAGAAAGTGTATTGACCTGATATTTTCCATTGACCTGATAGAAATAAATTCTCCGAGTTTTCTGTGTTTATCGTGATGTTTTGGTTATTTTTATATTTTTGGGGTATAGGACAGATATTTTAAGCATAATTATGTTTAAAAATGTTGGTATAATTATGTGTAACGAGACATAAACTAGGAAAATCGTTTAACCTGATTTTTCCGTTGACCTGATAGAAATAAAAACTTATAAATTCTCCTTGTTTTCTGTGTTTGTTGTTCTCTTATTCTTATTCTTATTCTTTTATTTCTGGGGGAAAGTACAGATAAGTATATAGATAGGTATGTCTATAGTATGATGTTTTTCTTTAAAGATATTGTTATAAATCGGTATCGAGTCATACTAGTAAACTATGTGAAAGTAATGACCTGATATTTTTATTGACCTGATATTTTCTATGAATGGTGTATTGGATAATAACTCAAAGCATTGTATTTGTATACATTTCATAAACTAATGTACACGTTTATTTTGTTGTTAAGTTAAAAAAAAATATATCCCTATTAAAAATTATATTTCAATATTTGTATTTAATTTTTGGAAATTTATTTTTTTTTATGTCATTTATTTTCTGAAAGGAAATGTGCAATCATAGATGTGTAATCATGGCTATTGGCATAGAACTAATTATTATGAATAATAATTCTTGAAAAAACTACTTTTTACTATCATTAATCATAGTGTGCAGGTTAGTATATTTTTTTTTCAAAACTCGCAAACTCATTAACTAATTGTTAATCGATTGATTGATACAGTGATCAGCATAATCAAGAAACCATAAAAAAAAACTGCCGCTTGATTGAAGTTGCAAACAAAAATTTTAACCTCATTAAACTCTCTCTATTACATATTGCTTTATTACTAATGATAAGAATAATTAGTAATTAAGAATAAACAAATTCATTGACATTTTTCAATTCACATGGGCGGGAATAAATCTAATTATCGTCTCAAAATACTATAATGCAATAAAATATCTAGATTTTTCATTTCCTCTTGATTTTTCAAGATGAGTACCGTGTGTTATCGTATTATCTTGCTTTTGTCACAGCGTGCAATTTCCTATTTTTAGGTAATAAACAATTTCAATATTTATCATTGTAATATCATCGTTCTGGAATGAGCATAAGTTCTGCTGTTCGGGGTCATATTTGACAAGTTTGGCTTGCTTAATTAAATAAAATTTTGAAACTCAAAATATGGATTTTATGATCGTAAAAGATTGGTAATGATAAAGATATCTTTTTATGTCTTATTCAGAATTTGTTAAATATATTTACTTTGGTAGTAAAAATTAATACTATCTTGACGAGAGTGTCAAAGGGTTTTTCTCATGCTGTTTGTATATACACATTGCCTAATCGATAGGGTTTGTATATACAGTGATAAGATATACACACCTGTGTTAGGACAATTAACAATGCCCCCACATGCTTTGATAAGCACAGGAATGTGAAATTAATTGAAAATTTATTAAGAGATTAAACAATGTTTCTCTCTATAATTAAGAAAAAAATGATTCCATAAACACTGATAGTAAAAATTCTTTGTGATCATTACAATATTGGTGAAGTTTTCTATATAAAATTCTTTTCACTTTAGTAAAAAAAAAAAAAATTGTTAAGTTTATAACGATCTAGATTCTCCAATCTATATTATTCACTTTCTTTTATTTGGAGATTCTTCCCACGGTTTAATTGAAAAATAAAATCCATATATTCCCTACATGTATGGCTAAGAGTTCTTCTCTGAAAAAACACTATCAAGAATTTACAGTAACTTAAAAATATCAGGTAATTAAAAACCATCAGGTCACTTAAAACCATCAGGTCAACTAATATTTAAACTATCAAGTCATTCGCTAAATTTTCGGTTTATAAGAAATATCAAGTCGATTAAAATATCAGGAAATTTCTATATTTCCTGCTAGTCTGTATATAAAAGCGTTTTAATTTATATTTTATAAAATCTTAATAATTATCGACAGATTATCCTCGAATATCAGGTCATTCATTAAAATATCAGGTCCTTAGTATTATTATCAGGTCATGCCGTAAAAAATATAATTTGTGATAATCGGCATATATTTGATAATAATAAGTTATGTCTTAATTCTAGGAGAAAAAAAAAATAAATATACCAGGCATTTAAAATCATCAGGTCATCCAATAATATAAGGGCATTGGAATTATCAGGTATTTAGTATAATGATCAGGTCATATAAAAAATAATGTCATTTTCTTGATTTGCATCTAATATTTATATGATTTAAAATAACATACTTATATTATAGTAAAACTATGCAGTTGAACTATATATGGTCAATTGTAACATAAATTTAACAATATTTATCAGGATAATAAAAATAATCAGGTCATTCAAAAATTATCAAGTCAACGTTTTCAGCGAATATTTCATAAAATTGCATCAAATTTTCATACTATTTGATATAAAACACTTATATTATGGTAAAACTATGCAGTTGAACTAAATATGGTCAATTATAACATAAATTTTACCATATTTATCAGGTTTATAAAAATAATCAGGTCATTCAAAATATATCAGGTCAATCTAACGTTTTCAGCGAATATTTCATAAAATTGCATCAAATATTTATATGATTTGATATAAAACACTTATATTATAGTAAAACTATGCAGTTGAACTATATATGGTCAATTATAACATTAATTTAACCATATCTATCAGGTTAATACAAATCAAAAATTATCAGGTCAATTGAAAATTATCAGGTCAACGTTTTCAGCGAATATTTCATAAAATTGCATCAATATTTTATATTATTTGAAATAAAACACTTATATTATAGTAAAACAATGTAATTAGAATATATGTGGTCAATTAAAACATAAATTCAAGCATATTTATGAAGTTAATACAAATTATCAGGTCATTCAAAAATTATCAGGTCAATTGAAATTTATCAGGTTAACGTTTTCAGCGAATATTTCATAAAATTATGCATGTTTTATTAAATAAAGTTCATTTTATCATTGAATTATGGTTGATAATCAATAATTAGTTTTGAAAAATCATAATCAACTCATAATTTTCTAATAATATTATTTAAAAAAAATTCCATCAGGTCAATATCAGGTCTTTAGTATATCAGGTCTTTAGTATGTCCCTCCTTCCACTTAGGCTAAAACTGAACAAGTTTAGCTTTTAAAAAAAGCTTAGAGAGTCAGCCAGTGGATTTTTCTTATTTGTGAAAATGTTTTGAAGAATACGTGTACTACGGTACTGAAAAAAATGCTTTATACCGGTATTGCATGTTTTGTCTCTTAATCAAAAGACAGATATAGTGTAATAAAAATTTAAGTTCAACTTCACAAAACATAATTCCATGAAATTATAAACCTATCTCATCGGATCTAATGGAGTTTAATTTATGAGGATAGGGGACATAGCAATTTCAACAATCCTGCGGCCACCAAACGGAACCTCGTAAGCTTCACTTTCACCCTGTCAGAGTTTGTCATGTTGCAGGTTGAATCACTTAGTGCTACTGTGTTTAGACAACAGAGACACCCTTGCCCCTGCGATAAAGTAACAGCCATACTGAACCCTTAATTGAGAATATCAATAAAGAGCCACTTAAATACATGTAACAAGTACGTACATTTTCTAGTACTCTTAAATTAGAAAAATTTCATCCAAACAGGTAACATGTAAGCTTTTTTTTAGCCTAATCTTTGCATAATTTAAGACATGGGTATTTTTATTTAAGTTTGTTAACTATCACTACTTTAATTTGACCTAGCTAGCTGAATTTAAACTTGAAACTTAAAAAAAGTAGAATTGAAACAAAATAAACAACACGATGACTGGTAAACAAATTCATTTATCAAACTTCTATAACGTAAGAAAACTATAAATCTCTTAATCTGATTGCCACAACATAAATAGTTTCATTCACTGAACAAACTAATTCAGAGAATCTGCGTCTCCCACTTAGGAAAAAAGCATGGATTGCGCAGATCTAAAAAAAAAAAAAGGGGGGGGGTGGTCACGGGACCATATGGTGGATCGAGTTATGGTATAAAATTTGATTGTAAAACGCAAAAATGTTTCTTTTGATATTGACTGGAAATGAAAGTTTTACACACACTCACACAGAGATGTGAATTTATTACCTTGACCTTGAACGTCAAAATAAATCTATACGTGTCTTCTTTTCAGCATAGGTTGTTGTGCTATAAAATTTCATTTCTAAAGCTCAAGGGCTTATCGAGATATTGCATGGACACAAAGGTGTTCAAACAGACATAATTTTGTTTTCATTACCTTGACCATTGACGTTTTTACCTCAAAATCAAGAGAGGTTTTCAATAGTAAGTTGTGTAAAATTTCACAACAAAAGCTCAAGGGCTTCTCTAATTATTTCAAGGAGTTGAAAGTGTTACCTGTAGACAGAAGTACAGACAGGGGTTTAGACAGGCAGACCGAAATAAAATAATATCCTCCACTTCCAGCGGGGGACATTACAAACGAGCAAGCTCAGCCATCGAAGTATCCGCTGTATGCACTAATAAGTCAGTTCACTTAATTGTATCGGGATCGAAATGATGTAATGAAAACGAAAGTAAAACTAATAAAAACTGAATAACTTCAAAATCTCTATTAATCCAATGTTTGTGTCGTAGATTTAAATACATATATAAAATAACTTCAATATACTTTGCAAAAGTCCTTCAATTAACGCATCAAACACTGTGCGATATTTCATACAACTTTGCTTTTAGAACACATTTCACTCAGATGCGAACCAGTTTAATTACACGAGGTTTTAAAAATGGGAAGTAGGATTGTACACAAAGGTTCTAGAAATAAACAAGCATAATGACTTTCTTATTTAAGTTGAATTTAAATTTACAGATTACCGTAGTGTTAAATAGGGATTTCTTTGTTTATTCTATACTGATTTTACTGAAATGAAAGCTAGTGTGATTTGCTGCAGAACTACCTCCCAGAATTCCAAAACGCGCAAGCGCATTTGAAGTTCTTCGTACCATAACTAGTCAGCCCGCGGGCTGACTAACAAGCATTGCAGAACTTTGGCGGGTTTCGTGAAAATGAAAGTAGATTTACTACCTCCACAAACAGAAGAACTCGCAACACTCGCAGAAGATGAGTGGTAAGTAAAACAGTAATTTGTAGGATTTTGTAGGATTATTTTATATCTTATGATGAGGAAAGGTTAATTATCATTTTTTTTATTTATAATCCTCTTCGTATAATTTGTTTTATGTGAAAAGATCAAGATATTCTCATTGAATGCCATGTGCAGCACTGCACGTGCACTGCTCAATACATCATCAAAGATCATTGGCGCGTAGGCCTACGATGAAGTAACGTTACATATCAATAATACAATATTTATTTGCACATATGTAAATATTAATTAATCAAATTGATGTGAATATATGTGTATGTTTTGTGCTTGGATATAGATTTACAGGAAGAAGAATGTAGCTCTCCAGATTTCTGTGAGAAACTGAGCAGCAGTCTCCTACAGCTGTATGAGGAGCAGAAGTTCTGTGACTTTAATGTCTCGGTCGAGAAAAGAGTGTTTAAGGTATGGTTTGTTTGACTCAGGCTTCAGTTGTATCAAACGGCTGTCAAATGTGTCTATGTCCTTTCATTTTTTTTTTTTTTTTTACAATTTAGCATGTTTAGGATTGTCTTCAAATTGGATTATTAAATATAGGTGTATGCAGTACTTATTTTAACTTAACATGGTCTAAAATTCATTGAATTTTATTGGAAATAAATTAATTCATCAGGTCCATAAAGCTGTGATGGCGAGTGTAAGTGACTACTTCAGGGCCATGCTGGAACATGACATGCTGGAAAGTAAAAAAGGTATTTTAGAGCTAAAAAGCCTCTCAGTTGCGGGAGTTGAACCTCTCATCAAATTCTCGTACTGTGGAACAATGACTTTGAACCTTGGAAACATTTATGAAGTGATGAATGCAGCAACTTTTCTTCAGATCATGCCGGCTGTTGATTGTTGTGTCCAGTATCTAAAGAACAAGCTAACGTTTGAAAATGCTGAGGAGTTGCTAAGGATAGCAGATCTGTATTCAATACCTCAACTAAAAAGTTACTACAGAAAGTACATTTTAACTAATTTCCTAGAGTTTGGACTGACAGATAAATTTCTTGATTTGGACAGTGAGACACTGGCAGATTACCTCAGTGACGATGCTCTGAATACAACCTCAGAATGCATACTTCTACATCTTGTTATGAACTGGTACAATCACGATGCAGAAAATCGTAAAGATTCAGCCCTGGAGGTGTTTGAAAAAATCAGGTACGTCATTGATGGATGGCCTGCTGTGCAGTATGCTATAAACTGTGAACCATTCAAGACGATACCAGCATTAAAGGAAGTTATCAAGTTTGCCGACTCTTATTTGGGGAACTATGAGAAGAGATTTACATTTGACACCCATAGGACCCGAATAAGAGGCACTAAAAAATCATTGATTCAAATAGGCGGGGAAATAAAATTCTCATATGACTATTGGGACGATGCATTAGACTTTCCAATGTTATTCAGAAATGATATTTTGGGTTGGCATAGGAACCATTATTATGATTCTAACCTGAAGAAATGGCTTCCTCTTGGAGATGCTGAGATTCAAGCAAAACTCTCGTCACATGCTGCTTTGACAGAAGTGAATGGAAATGGTAAAACTTGATTTCAGTTCATTAAAAGATGTATTATTATAAGAAGTAAAAAAAAAATTCTCAGTATTTAAGATATAAGAATTCAAATCTTGTATCATGTTCATTATTGTGTGGAAGGCAAAACTACTGTCAGACAGTAGCTTATTTATACAAGCTTCTTTTTGTTTCCTAGCAATAATGTGTGGAGGCTACACATATGGTGTGACTGAGACAGGACTCATTTCTAAACACGTGACAAAAAGGACCTGGTTATTTACAGCCAGCGACTGTCGACTGAGGGATATGCCGTCCATGCAACATGCTCGGGTCAAGCATGCAGCAGTCTTCCTGCAAGGTAAAATGAAGCATTTTTGAAGTTTTCCATTCTAGAGGAAAGTTCTCTTGCTAGCCTAAATTTAAAGCGTACATGACTGCATGTAAAGTTCAGTTTCACCTGAAGAGCAATAATGGTACAGCTGTGTGGGGTTGTCTGTCACAAAAACTTTAACCTTGGTCTTAAATTTTAAATGAGTAGAGATGGGGCTTTCATATTTCATATGTATATTAATGACATGTGACAAGATCCCTCCAGATGTACTACAATTTTTTTTACCCCTTGATCTTGAAGTTTGACATATTTTCAATAATTTTAGCATACCCGCTAACTTTAAATTATTCATAACTTTTGAAACGGAAAAAAATTAGGTTTCACATTAAACAGGTATATTACCTGTGAAAAGACCTTTCTGGATATACTATGTTTTTTTTTACACCCTGTGACCTTATCTTTGAAGTTTTCAAGACCATGTCATTGCATGGTGGCCTTATTTTATTGTTGATTTTTAGGATGTGTCTTTGCCATTGGTGGGCTTATTTTATGGCTAATACAGGGTGTGTCTATAACATTGGTGGCCTTATTTCATTGTTGACTGTTTTTAGGATGTGTCTATGCCATCTGTAGCCTTGTTTTATCGTTGACTGTTTTAGGATGTGTCTATGCCATTGGTGGATCTGATGGCCTACGTAAGTTGTGCTCTGTGGAGAGGCTGGGCTGTGATGAGGAGGATAAGATGTCCTGGTCGTACGTCCGCGGATTATCAGCTTCTCTAGACTCCCATGCTGCTGTGGTCTGTAAAAACAAGGTTCGTAACATGCTGAAATAAGAAGTTTATAATTGAAAAAACATTTATGTATGTGTACAAACATTTATGCATGTAGCTGTTACAACATGTCAAGCAAATTTAACATGGATATCGTAAGTTAAGGTGTACAACAATGTCTAAATTTATATCTCTTTACCTAAAAACAATGTATCATTAAAGCCGCTTGGTCTGATTCTAATCGCTAAAAATACATATTCGTTTTTCCTCTTGAAAAATAATTGTCCATAAATTGTTTCAACTTTTGTCAAATTATATCCCCAACGTCTTTTTCTTTTAAAAGATATCAAAATTCAAAAGTTAAAAAAATAATTTTTGTTAGGTCACACTAAAAATAATCCTATGTTGATCATTGTTGATATCGCGTGAAATCACCTTCGAAAAATTAAATTTATCGCTTACATGTTTATCTCATGAAGAACAAACCCAAGCATTTTTTTCCACAACAAAGTACATATTTTATCTGTACACGGACAATATTTTAGCTCCTTTAAAAAAATCATTTAAAATATCTGATTTTCCTTTATTCTTTAAATATGCATATTAATATAAAAATTACTATGGATTATATTCAATTAATTTCTTAATTTTGAAAAGATGTATTATGACTAAGGCTTCTACTAATAGAGAAAAAAAATACTCGGGTTTGAATTATCTTCATTATTAGATATAACCGATAAATTTATTTTTTTCAAAATTGACTTCACAACAGATCTTAAACTTCCGTCAGGAACTACTGTTTGTCAATATGGTTTTTGATATGCGTTTTCCATGTAAGGATTGTTGTAATAAACTTAATTAAATCAATCTTGTAATTTATTTTTATATATTATCTATGTAATGACGTACTTTTATTGTGTAAGATAATATGTGCCTGTTTCGGGTTAAGCGGCTTTAACTGGATTTTAAAAAAACAAAACAATTTTAGCTTTCTTGGAAAAATTGATTTTGATAAGAAAATTTGTTTTGTTAGATGAAATTTAAAACTTACTCAAAAACTGAAGATAATTATTTTGTGAAAAGGGTTATTGTACTGAAAGTTAATCTCTTTGTTAATACTGACAAGTATAACTTGTAATTATATATCTGGAATGCTTTGAAATCTTTGAAGATATACATATCTGGTGGAGAAAAAAGACGGGGCCACATAACAAACATGGTGTGGTGCTACTGTCCCGAACTCAACAGGTGGCGCAAGAGGACGTCAATGTTGAAAGGTATGGCATAAAACGTACTAAAGATCAAGATCACTTTGTATTAAATATGGACACCTGCAAGTATTGCTAAAAATAGGCTCTGCTTGGAGTTATAAATAATCTTTTCTTTAAATCTTTTGTCCTCAGAGAGAAGTGGACATGGAATGGCCAACGTTAATGACACGATATACGTGCTGGGTGGTGTCTCGGGTACATATGAGGTTCTGGACACCATTGAAACATACAGTGTGGACAAAGATACCTGGACAATGATTTGTACCACTCTGCCATTGCCTGTATGTTTTGCTTCAACAGTTGGTAAGATACTGTTAAAGTTTTCAACTTAATTTTGGAAATATTTTAAATAATATAAATTTAATTGATTTTATAAACCAGATTTTTTCGGTCCTGTCGGCAAGGCCTCGATAACATTTAAGAAAATGGACGTTTGAAAAAAAATTTAGCGTAATGCAAATTTAATAAAGGTCGGGATCGGGATTTTTCAAAAACAAGAAAAAATGGCCGCGTTACACAGCATGTTGACGATAGCTAAGTAAATTTGTTATAGCAAAGTCATAAAAAAATATTAAAGATCCCAAGACAGGAAACTTGTTAGATTGAAGTCTATTGAAAATAAGAAAGGACATTTTGCTGCTGTTATTCATATGATTTTACCAGCATCAAAATAACGGATACAAGTATCTGGTCTGACAAAAGTTTGACTGGTCCGACAAAACATTCGACTGTGTCAGACCAAATGTCTGACAGTGATTCAAAAATTTCGACAAGTCTGATAAACCATTTTTTCTCTGACTCCTAATGGACAAGCATCAGAAGTTTTTAAAAAGTCTTAGGTATGAATACTATGATTAACTTAAAAAATTTAATAATTTGGGGGACTATGTACATATTTTTTTCACAAACCTTTAGCCACATCAGACATAAGTTTTTGGCTCTACTGGTCAGAGACCAGAAGAGCTTATGCGATAGTAATGCGTCCGTCCGTCTGTCTGTCCGTCCGTCCGTCTGTCTGTCTGTAAACAATTTTTCAAAATGCTACTCCTCCTACAGTTTTGGTCCAATTTCAATATAGCTTGGCACACAAGTAGACTACACTAAGATACATAATTCTGTGCATCGGTTTTTGATTTCGATGAACGGTGTTGCCATGGTTACTAAAAATAGAAATTTCTGTGAAATGCTTTCAAAATGCTACTCCTCCTACAGTTTTGGTCCGATTTCAATATAACTTGGCACACAAGTAGACTACACTAAGATATATAATTCTATGCATCGGTTTCTGATTTTGATGAACGGTGTTGCCGTGGTTACTAAAAATAGAAATTTCTGTGAAATGCTTTCAAAATGCTACTCCTTCTACAGTTTTGGTCCGATTTCAATATAACTTGGCACACAAGTAGACTACACAAGGATACATAATTCTGTGCATCGGTTTTTGATTTCGATGAACGGTGTTGCCATGGTTACTTAAAATAGAAATTTCTGTGAAATGCTTTCAAAATGCTACTCCTCCTACAGTTTTGGTCCGATTTCAGTATAACTTTGCACACAAGTAGACTACACTAAGATACATAATTCTGTGCATCAGTTTTAATTTTGATGACTGACAAGGATCAATTTTCTATTTATTTCTGTTTTAAAGTTTCAAATCCCAACTGCTACTTTTTTCTTCCTTTGTTTTAAGTATAAACCAGTAGAGCTACAGTCTCAACAGAGACTTCTGGTTTTTACCAGTTTGTAGTTATGAATGATAAGATTTTACTGATTTGTAGTTATGGATGACAAGATTTTACTAGTCGGCGGTAAAAAGACTGGAGAGACAGATAATGAGGATGATGGAATTGATAATATAGAGATGTATGACCCGAAAGAGGATGTGTGGACATCAATGGGAACCTTAATCAGGCCATTGAAATGTAATAAAATAATGTCTCTTATAAATACTGGGACATCAATGGGAACCTTAATCAGGCCACTGAAATGTAATAAAATAATGTCTCATAAATAATAAGACAATAATGGGAGTTTTAATCAGGCCACTGAAATGTAATAAAATAATGTCTCTTATAAATACTGGGACATCAATGGGAACCTTAATCAGGCCATTGAAATGTAATAAAATAATGTCTCATAAATACTAAGACAATAATGGGAGACTTAATCAGGCCACTGAAATGTAATAAAATAATGTTACTTATAAATACTAAGACATCAATGGGAACATTAATCAGGCCAATGAAATGTAATAAAAAAATGTCTCTATAAATACTGGGACATCAATGGGAACCTTAATCAGGCCACTGAAATGTAATAATATAATGTCTCTATAAATACTAAGACATCAATGGGAACCTTAATCAGGCCATTGAAATGTAATATAATAATGTTACTTATAAATACTAAGACATCAATGGGAACATTAATCAGGCCACTGAAATGTAATAATATAATGTCTCTATAAATACTGGGACATCAATGGGAACCTTAATCAGGCCATTGAAATGTAATAAAATAATGTCTTTATAAATACTAAGACATCAATGGGAACCTTAATCAGGCCATGCACTGTAATGTAATAAAAATAATGTCTCTTATAAATACTGGGACATCAATGGGAACCTTAATCAGGCCATTGAAATGTAATAAAATAATGTCTCTATAAATACTAAGACATCAATGGGAGCCTTAATCAGGCCATTGAAATGTAATAAAATAATGTCTCTATAAATACTAGGACATCAATGGGAGCCTTAATCAGGCCATTGAAATGTAATAAAATAATGTCTCTATAAATACTAAGACATCAATGGGAGCCTTAATCAGGCCATTGAAATGTAATAAAATAATGTCTCTATAAATACTAAGACATCAATGGGAACCTTAATCAGGCCATTGAAATGTAATAAAATAATGTCTCTATAAATACTAGGACATCAATGGGAACCTTAATCAGGCCATTGAAATGTAATAAAATAATGTCTCTATAAATACTAAGACATCAATGGGAGCCTTAATCAGGCCATTGAAATGTAATAAAATAATGTCTCTATAAATACTAGGACATCAATGGGAGCCTTAATCAGGCCATTGAAATGTAATAAAATAATGTCTCTATAAATTAGGACATCAATGGGAACCTTAATCAGGCCATTGAAATGTAATAAAATAATGTCTCTATAAATACTAGGACATCAATGGGAGCCTTAATCAGGCCATTGAAATGTAATAAACTAATGTCTCTATAAATACTAAGACATCAATGGGAGCCTTAATCAGGCCATTGAAATGTAATAAAATAATGTCTCTATGAATACTAGGATATCAATGGGAACCTTAATCAGGCCATTGAAATGTAATAAAATAATGTCTCTATAAATACTAAGACATCAATGGGAACCTTAATCAGGCCATTGAAATGTAATAAAATAATGTCTCTATAAATACTAGGACATCAATGGGAACCTTAATCAGGCCATTGAAATGTAATAAAATAATGTCTCTATAAATACTAAGACATCAATGGGAACCTTAATCAGGCCATTGAAATGTAATCAAATAATGTCCCTTATAAGTGCTACTTCTTTTTTTTGGGGGGGGGGGTTAAGAATTTAATTATGAATGTATAAATCACAATTCCAATTTGGCAGGGAAAGTATCATGAAACAGTTACTCTAATTTGTTCTTAAAATAGCCACAATTAAGTTTTCTCCTATTTTAATGATTTGATGACTTATTAGTCCATTTGAATTTACCTATATTTTTTGGATTTCAGTCCAGTCATGCTGTGCCTTGACATTGAAACTGACTGGTAAAGGGGAGATGGAAACTGATGAAATATTCGCTAAATATGCTAATATTGTGTAAGTATTATGATTATACATGTACAATGTATATATCCCTGAACCATTATTAGCAAGCATGGAAAAGTTATTAATGCACTGAAACATACATTTTTATGCCCCCCTTCGAAGAAGGGAGGGCATATTGCTTTGCTGCTGTCTGTCGGTCGGTCGGTCGGTCTGTCGGTCCACTTAGTTTCCGTTCATTTTCTTCGCAACCCTTGCACATACTGAAATGAAATTTGGTATACAGATATATCACATGAATATCTAGGTCAAGTTCTGTTTTGGTTATGATTGCACCATATTTGACACAGTTATGCCCCTTGGACTTAGAAAAATTTCAATTATTTGCAGTTTCCGTTCATTTTCTTCGCAACCGTTGCACACACTGAAATGAAATTTTGTATACTGATATATCACATAAATTTCTAGGTCACGTTTTGTTCTGGGTACGATCGCTCCATTTTTGACTGAGTTATGCCCCTTGGACATAGAAAAATTTCAATTATTTGCAGTTTCCGTTCATTTTCTTCGCAACCATTGCACACACTGAAATGAAATTTTGTATACAGATATATCACATGAATATCTAGGTCAAGTTCTGTTTTGTATACGATCACACCATTTTTGACAGAGTTATGCCCCTTAGACCTAGAAAAATTCCAATTATTTGCAGTTTTCGTTCATTTTCCTTGTAGAGGTTGCACATACTGAGATGAAATTTGGTATACAGATTTATCAGATTAATATCTAGGTCAAGTTCTGTTTTCGGTACAATCGCACTATTTTTGACAGAGTTATGCCCTTTTGGATTTAGAAAAATTTCCAATTTTGGGGGGAGGGGGGCATAAGTGTTTTACAAACATCTCTTGTTAATAGCAGATCAGTACTGTTCCAAAAAAACAAAAACAAAAAAAAAAAAGAATTTTGGAAAGTAGAACAGCCAGACTTTTGATTTCTGGATAATTTTTAAAGTTTAGCTGTACGTGATAACTTTTTGAACAAAATTTATCTATTTTTATCATACATTTTTTTCTGTCTTTGATTTTGATAGGAATAATGATAACCATTTTGAAGATCTGAGTAATGAGCTGGACAGGTTTTACAGCACAATACCAGAGGACTCTTAACCAGTAACTCCAGTATATTCTACAAGCCTTCATCTTCAAGTGTCTCATGGTGATGATTCAGATAGGAAGATAGCTTTGTTAATGATTTTTTTACATTTATTTTTTTTTTATTGATATCGTTTTGGACAAGAAGTGTGCTAATCAATAAGAAGGAAGCATTGTAGTACACTAAACTTTTCAGCAGTGTAAATGTTTTTGGAATCACTGTGTATTGTTTATTACATGTAGGAACATGCATGACTTGTTTCAAAAGCCCACAGTTTAAGTTAAGTTTTGCATTTACTTTTAGTTGTATTTTTACTATTTTTTATATCTTACTTATACCAGTACTTTTTTAATGAATTTTGGAGCAGTAACTCCAGAATAAATAAGTCATCTAATATGTCTGTATTACATTACTTGAAAGGATTTGTAAAAACTTTCTTTTTTGCACATAAACTACAGGAACCATGTGCTTAACAAGAGGCCCATGTGCCACAACACTCACCTGAATAACTTTGACCTTGCTTTTCTTCATCAGATTTTCTTCATACTTGATATTGTGGCCCCATGGTAATGAATTGGACAATTAAGAATCTACACTACTTCAAGAAACTTCCACATGTTACATCTGTCAGCTTTCTGGCCCGGTGGTTGAGGAGAAAAGATTTATACTATATATTTCAATGGAAAAAAATTGACTTCCTATTGTAGTCTCACCCTATTCCAGCTTTCTGACTCAGTAGTTTTTGAGAAGATTTGAGATTTTTGAATTTTTCCCTGTAATATTTCAATGTTAAACTTGGATTCCTATTTGAAGCCCCTGGCATACCCTATCCCCCCCAGGGGGTTATATTATAACATAATATATTGTTATGATGTATTGTAACAATTGAGAAGACTGATCTGCTTACAAGGAGTCAATTACCTAAAACTGATTGTGACCTAAACTTTAAGATGGGATTGGTGGAGGGAAATGAGTTCTAGAGCAGTGTTCAAAACAATCCCAAGATTATTTGTTGAATTATAATGAAGTTGTGAGTTGATAAAACATTCATATATGTTAAAAGAATTTATAAGGGAATTCATTGAAAGCATTTACTCACATTGAGGTTCCTAGTGTCTTAATTACTGTAAATCACTTTTTATTTGTGAGAACTTTATTTTCGCGTAATTACGCGAGACATTATGCTCGCGAAAATTTTATTCTTGTGTATAATAGAATTCCTTAAGATTACATAGAGCAATAACCACAATTTGTGAAAATTTTGTCTCGCTTATCAAGAGTTAATGACTATCTCGCAAAAATAAGGTGTCGCAAAAATTAAGTGATCTACAGACGTACCATGTTCTCCACTAAAACATGGATTTTTTCATATCTGAGATATATTTAGCATTTGATTAAAATGTTGCAATGATCTATAAAGTTTTAACTCAGAAATCTATTATATTATTATAGTGGAAGTAATTTTGTTTTCCATAAGGTATTATGTTATGTGTTCAGTCTTAATCCACAGAAGCTTGTCCGTATGTACTTTAAGTACATTTCAGGCATGAAGTGTTGCTGATCTAGGATTTTCTTCACAAAGATTGAACAGATTGTTTATTGAGATTCCATGAAATTATGACCCCCATGGAATAAGTACAGTTACAATATATTTAGTATATTATACAATTATGGACTCTTGGTGTTGAATATCATTGGCAGATCCAGAGGGGGGGTTCTGGGGGTTGGAACCCCCCCTTTATTTTTTGGAGAGTGAGAGCGGATAAAACGTTTTCCGAGATTATATACATTTGTATTTGTATGTCCCACTTATTTATTGAATACAGAGATTCTCACACATTAAGTTTCCTCCAATCACCTTCTCTATTATACTTTTTTATGAGAGAATGGTAGAAAATATTCTACTTATTTTTATATATCTAGATCTTGTATGTAGCATGCAAAGTTTAATATGATATTGGATTCCCGCGATCTTTGGCTGTGTTGGCTATACTTGTACCGTTTTTTATCATATCTAGATCTATTGAAGGAACTAACATGTAACTCTGTTTTAAAGCCCACCCGCATCCCACCCCAAAAAAAGTTTTTTCAAATTCTTAAAGAAAATTCTTTATACTCTTCGGAAATGATACAAATCCATTCAATTTTAAGGCTTCTTTTGTTTTTGAAACGTTTTTTTTTTGTTTTTTGTTTTTTTTTTTTTTTTTGGTTTTGTTTTGTTTATTTTGTATTTGTTGTTTTGTTCGTACTGGGGGTACGCTTTAAAAAAAAAAAAGGCCATAAAACAAAGATAGTATTTAGCACAACCTTAGATATTTCCATACAAGTCTGTGAATCTTTGCTTGAGAGTATGTATTGAGGGGGGGGGGGGGGGGTAAGAGGGAAACAACCCTGGAACCCCCCTTTCAAAAATTGCTGGATCCGCCCCTGAATATGGTTTATTTATTCACCAGAAAAATATCAGTATTGATATTTTTCTGGTGCATTTAACAATTATAAACCATATTCAACACCAAAAGAGTCAATAATTGTTTTATTATATAGTCTGTATTTGCATAAATAAGACATTGAAGGCTGCATGACGACCCCATTTTAATTTCCGAACCTCCGTCTTTGAAAATGAAAAAAATCTCAAGAGTACAGTTTGTAACCTCCGTGTTTTCCTTTGAGTTTCGCTATATGAAAGATGTCTAAATGTTTGAAAATATAATCCTATGAAAGGTTTGTCTTTAGAACATTTTTCCTGCTTAGATGTCATAGGTGGCTGCGGCCACTGCAACCATTGTTTACAATGTTGATTGAGGTTTTGATTGTGACGTCAAAATGCCCTTTCATGGGCAGTGACCATCAGGTGAAAACGGCCCAATATCCAGTGAATATGTAGTGTTATGAACTGTTTGCGTTTATATATATATATATACACGTATATATATACATGTATATATATGTGTGTGTGTTTATATAGATTATATAGGGACTCTAAATAAATTATATAATAATATTATTTTATTCTTGTATACTTACATGTACCAGTTGGCCATAGTAATTATTTCAACACATTTCTGATTGTTTCACAAAGCTGGAAATAATCTGAAATCTGAAGCATCGGAAGAGCTCTTTTTTGAATATCACAAGGAATCTCACACAAGCCATTAATTTTTCTAAATGCTGAATTCTATTTTCAAAATCGTGATGTTGCACTCATGAGATGGCCGTGCAGAAAACATCCAACTCAGTTTTGATGCTTAAATCTGTCACGTAATAAAATCATGCACATTGTACATGTATCAATGTCTGTGTTAAAAAATGATGTGCTTTCCTTTACATCAAGACAGTTTTTACGTATTACTCTCATGATGTTATCACAATATTCTATTTCTTCAAAGCCTTTTACAATTAGAAGAATTTTAAGTAATTCCTCCTTGCTTGCCTCTTCTAGTTGACACATCCTTATTTTTTGAACGTGAAAAATGTGTCTACAACGATTGTTGTTTTGATGGAATCCTCTGATACACCTCAAATTTGAATTATCTGAGGTGCAACTGCCTCTTGTGAAAACAAGTCCTCTCTTTCAAATGTACTGGCATAAAATAAACCTAAAACAATTTTATGAACTAGTATTATTTTGTCTCCTACTTTAAAAGCCATTTCACAAATTTGTTGTTTGTGAAATTTGTCCCTAATGTGGCCTCAATGGGCATAGTGGAGATTACCAGGTTTGAACATCAGATGGTGCTATTTGTCTGATTATCTTCCAGAACTTAATAGAGGAGGTGGTGGGCTGTTGCTCTCAGAGTAGTTCCTAAAACTTGAAGGAGAGGCTGGGACTGGCATCCGAAACTTAATGGAAGAGAGAGTAGGGTGTTGTTTCCTGACCTATTCCTGGAACTAAGTGGAGAAGGACTTGAGGGGTTATTCCTTGACTTGTTCCTAGAATATTGGTCTAGATGGGCATAGTGGAGATCACCATTTACATTTGTACATGAATGGAAAAGTTGGTTGGGTGTTGTTTTCTGACTTTGCCATGGAATTAAATGGAAGTTGGTGGGGTGTTGTTTCTTGAATTGTTCAAGAAGACATGTATAATGACCTAAATGAATGTAGTGGAGATCATGCTTCAGGCATTAAATGAAGTGGGTCAGGTGTTGTTCCCTTGACTTTTCTCTGAAACTGTATAGACGAAGGAGTGGTGTGTTTTCTTGGAACTTGATAGAGGAGGGAGTGGTGCGTTGCTCTTGGAACTTGATAGAGGAGGGAGTGGTGCGTTGCTCTTAGAACTTGATAGAGGAGGGAGTTGTCCGTTGCTCTTGGAACTTGATGGGGACGGGAGTGGTGTGAGACTGTCATGTTGGTCTATCTTGTGTCCATGTCTGGAACTGTCCCCATGAGCAGTTGTTCTCTTTTTTTTTTCCTTTCTCCACCGATCTTCTCCAGGT
>NW_026941474.1:0-13200 GCF_032062105.1 Saccostrea cuccullata
AGCACTTGTGGTGGTTAATCAGGCAGGAAAACTCCGATTTAGATACACTGGTCATCGCTCTACTAGCATGGAATCCTTTTATCCACGTGGTATCGCAACAGACAGTCAGAGTCAGATCCTCACAGCAGACGGCATCAACTTTTATATCCATATACTAGACCAAGATGGACAGTTCCTCCGTTACATTGAGAACTGTCATTGTAATAATACGTTAGGTTTATGTGTAGACACTAGAGACAACCTTTTTGTGGTTGAATTGTTAAGTGGTAAAGTGAAAAAAATCAAATATTTACAAACAATTTGTAAATGAAATTTTTGCGACAGAAATACAATTGCTTTTGCCCTTGAAATTAAAAAAATATATATGTTATAATGTAGCTGCATGCTTATATACAAAAACATTTAAAGAATTATCCATGTGTTAAAAATAAATAAGTGTATGTATTTTTTTTCTTTTAAGTTAAGGAGAACACATAAAAATTTGTTATATTTGGTAA
Organism: Saccostrea cuccullata; assembly: GCF_032062105.1. NCBI lineage: Eukaryota > Metazoa > Mollusca > Bivalvia > Ostreida > Ostreidae > Saccostrea > Saccostrea cuccullata. The sequence goes on from NW_026941474.1 coordinate 498, forward strand.
GATATTATCACTATATAACTCTATATAGACGTACCATCGATATTTGAAAAATTAGACCACCCGAAAAATATTGACCGTCAATATCTTTTGCTATTGACCAGTTAGGAATAATGCAAGGAGAATGTCCTCACTTTTTCTGTTAAATTCATTTGTTGGAAGATTTATAAAATGAGACATAATTAAACCATTGTGACTCCCCAAAACAAGGTGACGTCACATTTAATAGGTTCATCGTTTATTTCAAATATACAAAAGATATAACAAGCAAATTCAAAGAATTTTGATCCCCCGCTTTCGGTGTCTTTATGGGTGAGATGTCGTTTTTTTATGACATATTGTGTCAAATATGAACGCTTTATCATATGTCAATTAGAAATTATCACCAAAATTGATTTTTCAAAATATAAGATCAATCAAGAAGGTCAAGGTCAAGGGGTAAGAAATCATAGCATACTCTGAAATATCTTGTCACAGAAAATGCACATGTCAAATAATATTAAAGTCCTATCTCTCCTCAATCAACAGTTATAAGGATACTCCCGCATGGGGACATGGCGAAGATTATACTTTTCTCCTATGCAATTAAAATATATTGGTAAGCAAAATAGGGTCTTCTCACAAGAAATACGATTGTGAATTATGAAAGCCCTAGCACCGCCTGCTCAAAAGTTATGGATAAATTTTTGAAAGGTAGGTCAAACTCCAAGGTCAAAGGGTCAAAGTTAATGGTTTCTTAAGGTCTTGTCACATGTATACCCTATGTGAAGGATGAAAGCCCTAGCCTTTACCCTTCAAAACTAAGTTCTAGATTTGATTTTTAAAAAGTAGGTCAAACTCTAGGATCAAGGTCAAAGGGTCAAAGTATTTGGTATCTAATTTAAGGTCTTCCATAGGAATTACATAAACGAAGTATGAAAGCCCTAGCCCTCACCCTTCAAAAGTTATGGCCAAGGTTAAAGTTTCTTCAGTACAGAAATCTCCAAAGTCAAAGTCAAAAGGTCAAAGTTGTTGGTATCCAATTGCCACAAAAAAGACATATATGGAATATGAAAGTCTTTTTATCTATGGTTTAAAAGTAATGGCAAAGGTAAAACAACAGGTCAAACTCCAAGGTCAAGGTCAAAGGGTCAAAGTTCTTGAAATCAGATGAAAGGTCTTGTCACAGGGTTTAAATATATGAAGTATGAAAGACCTAGTCTTAACTCTTCAAAATTAAGGTCTTGATTGGATTTTTGAAAAATAGATCAAACTGCAAAGTCAAAATCATAGGGTCAAAGTTCTTGGTATTCAATGAAAGGTCTTCTTATAAGAATTGCATATGCCCTAACCATTGAAAAGTTATGACCAAGGTTAAAGTTCTTTTCTTAAGTACGGAAATCTCCGATGTCAAAGTCATAAGGTCATAATTGCTGGTATCCAATGAAAGGTATCGCCACAAAAAATACATATGTGAAATATGAAAGCCCTAGTGTCTACTGTTCAAAAGTAATGGCCAACGAACAAAATTGAATTTTTTGTGTGAAAGTGGGTCAAACTCCAAGGTCAAAAGGTCTAACTTGGTGGTACCCAAAGAAAGGTCTTGTCACAAGAAAAACACATGTGAAATATGAAAGTCATAGCTCAACTGAATCAAAAAATATGGACAAGGTAAACGTTTTGAGACGAATTGACAGATTGACAGACGAACAGACTGACAGACGAACAGACGGAAAGACAATTTCGAATGAGATTTAATGTCCCATCGCTTTCCAATTTTTGGATAATAGGAATTGCAAGAACACATCAAATCTATTATCTGTGTCCTCGAGAATCATCGAGGACTACCTGAAATAGTAGTAATTGAAAAAAACTGGAATTTTTTAACTTGAGTTTTCTTTTTTAACAACATCGATGATCAGTATCTGATATATGTGTTGGAGCACACCATCATGAACACTAAACCCCGTCCTCAAAACTTCATCTGTAATTCCGATAAACTACAGAAATTATAGTTAGGATAAAATAAACTTTTTTTAAAAGTAAACCGACCATTTTATCAACGTCTTGTTTTTTCATGCTTATTCATAAAAAAACTTAATTTTGTACTTAATATCATATAACTACACAGGTATTAACTGTGTTTTTTGGGGAAAATGATTATGTAAGCCCCCGTGTGGGGCAAAATGTCGTCCCTTAATGGAGGCTAACATAATCAATGTTGCCCCCTAAATATTAATGATATGATATTTTTAAGGCAAGCATTGGGATTTAGTTTTTCTACATTGAACTGAAAATGATGTAGACGGGGAATTTCCACATTTATACAAATAGTTCTGGAAAGGTACATTATTGAATATATATATATATATATATATATATATATATATATATATATATATATACATTTTTGTATAAAATTTACATGTAAAATGTTTTCCTTTATATAATACAATTGAAAGCATACATATCTGTTTAGGAAATAAGCAACGTTTTTCAGTGAACAAGGCGTTATGAATAGCAAATGCTCTGCTGGCGTGAGGCGCGCTAAGTCACAATTGTTAGTTCCAAAGGAAGGTCATGTCAGAAATACACAAGTAAAATAAATATGAAAGTCCTTGGATTACCTGTTCAAAATCTATGGCCAAAGTAGAAAAAAATTATAAGTAGGTTAATCTCAAAGGTCAAGTTCAAAAATATTTAAACCCCTTGAAAGACCTTTCCAAGATGAATACATATAGGAAGAATGAGATGCCTGGCACCAATTATTCAAAATTTTATGCGTAGGTTAAAGTTTGGTACTTTTGTTAAAGTGGGTGAAACTCCAAAGTCAAAGAGACAAAAGTTGATGGTACCCAAAGAGATCTTGTCACAAGAAATACAGTGAAGTGTGCAAGTAATAGCCTGACCCAATCAAAAGAGATACGCTAGGTTAACGTTTTTGCGGACAAACAGACAGAAAGGCAACGGAAAAACGGACAGGGCACCCCCCAAATCTTCGATCAAGGGGCTATAAAAATAGTGCAAAATGTTTTTCTTTCCAAAAATGATTGTCTAATGACAAAATATTTGTGGCATTTTTCATAAGAAAAGATAATGTAAATACAGGCTACGAATTTAGTTCTTCATATGAGGTACATGGGATACAACGCTTTTCACCTGAATATTAATTATGAATTGTTACCGCTTATACAGACGTGAAGCGTCGTAATTCATGTCCTCATGAATTCTTAAAAATTAAATTCATCTCTTAAGTACATTTGTAACTGCTACGTTATTATTGTACGCAAGATACTCGAATGATCATATTTCATTCCGATTAAGCTCAATACACGAACTATCCTTCACGTAGACTATTCGACGACTACATGTTACAGTAACAATCACAATCTATAACGTAATATAATGGTTCTTTGAACATTCGTATATGCAATCTGAAGGGAAAAAAAAAACGGTGATCAATCTAAAAAAAAAACTATAGACAATAAAATATCTTATGACAGCATAAAACATGACCCTGGAAATATCAGGGTTAATCAGGTGCATAGGAGGAAGAAGCATCCCTTGTTGATCGGTCACACTCGCCGTCAGTCATATGGATTCTTAACCCTTTCTCTTCCGGCGCATTTTACGTGATTTTGGAGGCCTTTTGACATGGCATTATTAAATTATTTCTAACTTTTTTATCCAAGGGGAAAACTAGGCATAATGCATACCATTTTGTAGGAATTTTCTTACAGATGATATTTTATGACTGTTTAGATACTCAGCCACTGACCTTATTAGTAAAAATTGAGGTCAAAGGTCAATTAAGTGCAAAATTTTATGGGATTTTTTGATACTTTTTCATCTTTAAGCTAAATATTAAGTATGATGCATGTTGAAATAGGAAATTTGGGATATACCCACAAAAGAGCATTATACTGTACTACATGAAACACATAAACTTTTTTTTCAATTCTGCATATAACTACTTAAAAGGGGTTGCTAAGCAACACAGAATTCTTTAATTTTCGGGCAGAAATTTTCATTTTTTACTCATCCTAGACACATTTATGCATCCCAGCAGATATAAAAGTTAGATGTGAGGTCATAAAATTACAAGGGACATACAACAGATAAATTGCCTTAAAGTTTGACCTCATTAGAACTATTTTTAGGAGGTCAAAGGTCAAATAAGTGCAAAAGTTTCATCAATTTTTTTCAACACTTTTCAATATTCTTGCCATAATTTTACGCAATGGATGCTGAAATGGAAAATTCTGAATATACTCTCAAGAAGGGATTAGAACTGCAATATCCATGCATCATTTTAGTTCAAATATCTGTTTAATGACCTTTAAGTGGTTGCTAAGCAACATCATTTTAAAGTTTTTGGCTATATACATGTGTTATTTCACATTCTGGACACATTCTAGACACTTTTTGTATATTTCATCATATTGTTTGTAAGATATGGGCCATAAAGATAAAAGAACATTTTTGTATTAAAAATTGACCTTGACACTCTTGTTCTTCAGGGGGTCAAGGTCATATGAGTACAGAATTCTGCTTTAAACTGTAAGTAAATATCAATTTTGAAATGCTTCAAACATGGATAAATCATCTAATAGTTGACGTAATAAAAATGGCGAACGACAAAATTTGCAAGCAAAGAATCCTGGTCTGCTTCTTACAAAGCCCTAGCAAAACATGTATACTATCTTTTTGTTAAACAAGAAATCCATTCTCTTGATGCCATTAAAAATAATCTTTATTTTCATGGATTTAATCAAACAAGAAAAAAAAACTAAATGATTTCATTACAAGATTTTTCTGGTATAGCAGAGCTTAAGGGATACAATAAAGACTTGACATGTTATCTTGGAGGGAAATAATAATAATAATAGATAGCATTGGCAGTATTTAACGCAAAACTGTTTAGTCAATAAGTTGAAAATTTGACGCTTATATCCAAATATACAAATCCAGAAATATTCCAAGATGAATTCCAAATAGACTGAAATCTTAGACAAAATGTTGAAGAGCACTTTTACTTTGTGTCCACCATTCTTTTATCAACTGTCATTTCTCTGTAAGACTGGAGGAAATTCTTTGACTTGTCCAAGACATTATTAATTGCTGTCAAGTACAAGTAATCAGCTTCTATCCTGTAAAAGATTTAAGTATTTTGAAACAGATACATGTCATTATGTATATAAATTTATATTTATAAATAAAATTAAGAATGCTAAAATTACTACATTTATTTGATTTTCCTTTTAAAATTAAAATTGTATTTATTATGTGATCCAAGTAGTTAAATGATATTGTTAAGTCAATGTATCAGGACTGATAATTCAATAACCTTGTAGTAAACCATCATGGTAAAATTACTGAACTAAAACAAATAGCATATATGGCAATCTGACTAAAGCCAGACCTCTGTTTACGCTATCGCAACATGTTAAAAAAATCTGGCATTTGATTGCTATGAAAGCCAGGAAGGGACACGTAAATTTACGAATTACACAATCCGATCTTAAGCGCAGTTGTACCATCAAAAACATTTTAAAAATTGATCAATCACTTCAAACATAAAACCGCACGAGACTTCTTGACTAGCTGTGACGTCACACGACGACACGGAGCTCGTCGGTGCTTACGGAGACAGCCGAGCGTCTGGTTGAAACTTTAGACCTGGTGCAATTTGGTCTAAAAGCATTGCAGAGTTATTTTTTGTTTCTTTGAAAGATTTCTACAAACTGAAAGCCTTTTATGCTTTACGTTATTATTTATTAAATATTCGCGCAAAGGACGTTGGGTAATAAAGGAATTCTGTGAATGTTTCTCAGAAAAATTTGCCCTACGTATTCACAGAGTTCATTCCGAATTTCCTCTGTTCTTACACGTTAGTCTAATGAGCTCGCTGCGCTCGCTATTATTTATTTACAAGTATAAAGTGTTTTTTTATTTTTATAACTAGTGGAAAATCGTGCATGAAAAACAGTGCATTGACAAAGGATTTTAATATAGAGAATATTTCATACATGTATATGCATGGTGATATTATTGAATTTAAAGTAATAATTATGATTACACAGAAAATACAACAGCAGTCTAAAAAAACAGCTTGTTCCTTTCTCGGCATTCATTCAGATAGATATTACATGTTTAGATAATGTGTCTGTATGAATAATAAGCTCTAAGTTTATGTTTAAAACACTTATTTTTAAAAATTTAAAAAATCAAATGTTTATAAACTTGTATAAATGCGATATCATGAGATTTTAATTTTTGAAATTTTAGAAAACAGAAATTTTCAATACCAAAACAAAAATTTACCTGTTCATTGGTGTCCTTACATATTAATTGACCTTCGTAGTTCATGGTGGGCTTAGAAAGTGGGTTTCACAGATGAAAGTATTGTTGCATATGGTGAAAGCCCCTAAAATTTCAATGTGAAAGTTGTACATGTACACACTGCACTGGTACATAGATACTGAAAACAACTATCCATTATTATGACAACTTTGATTTTACTTTGAGTGATTGTCAAAAGCATCAAAGTTAAAAAAAACAATGCAAAATTGGCTGAACGATACGAAACACGCACACTGAAACATAAAGATCTAGTACATGTGTATATTTAGTTTCCTTTTGAACGTGAACTAATGCTTTTAAACTTAAACTTTTCAGTCAATTACACGTATTCTCACCTGCTAATACCAAAGGCATGTCCGTATTATTTGATTCATTATGTGAGGATCTTCGTCGTGAAATAATCATGAAAGTTGACGTTCAGATTTCGGATCATCATGTTTTTGTTTACAGCTATCACAGCGGAAACACGTGTTTTTTTCAATTCGTATTTATCAACTCATACAGTGATGAGTCGTATTTTTATTTATAAATACGGTTTTTGTATTTTAAATATAGATCTAATTAAATTATAACAAGATACAACAATACAACAATATTAAAAATCTGATTGTTTTTTTTTTAAAGATCACTTTTGGAAATCTACAATTTTTATCAATATTGTATAATTATCACTTCATGAAAAATACATCTTGGGCCCACTGTAGATGAATAAATCAACATTCACTGAACACAAAAGGCAGAACGAAAGTATAATTTGTTTTTTGAAATCTATTTTTTTTTTGTATTATGCATTTATTTCATAAAAATATATTTAAATGGGAAAAAAGTCTTATAAAAGAATTTGCTGTTTCAGTAAGACGCAACAATATCGACCTTGACGTTACATGTAAATATTGACCGATTTTTCCATAAAAACTATGCGAAGGTCTCAAATTCAAATTATCGTAATTAAGAAAATACTGAGCATAAGAAGGCCTATAAGGGCTTGTTGGAAAGGAAATTTCCTCTACTTTTACCAGCTTTATTTTGTTTTCCCTTTTCAACACAGAAATAAACGTAAAACTGGGTTTGTTTAAAAAAGAATAAAAAACGGGGAAAAAAAATAAGTGCAAGAAAATTCTTGTTTTTAAAATATACCTTAAAGTAATAACAATAATTTTTACAAACTTAAAAGTGGAAAATACTTTTAAAAATATACCATGCTTTCTTATAAAGTTAATCAGGAAAAAAATTGTCAATCGTCTGGAAAATCGGCAATCGCTTTGGAAAATTACGCCATTTTTAAAAAGTCTCGTTTGTCTTTACAACGTAAAATCGATTAAATCCGGCAATCAAGATATAATCTTTTTAGATATTTTAAAAGCAGAGAAAATTTCCAAAAAGATGATATTAGCTTATATCCTTTATGCTCCACAAAATAGATACGTTTATTTTCGCGAAGTTGGGTTTTTAAAGCGCCACCGGTCAATTTGACCGGTACGGAAGTGAAGGGGTTAAAGGGTTTTCATTTTTTTTTAAATCTCGTATGGGAAAAAATTAAAGCCTTACCTTCAGTATGAAACAATTCAGTCAAAATATGATACAAGAATATGTTTTAAGTTTAAAAAATCCCCAAAGGGAAAATACATTTTTAAAAGGAAAAAAATAATCATTTTGATTAAAATATTTTATTGGTTTGCAAGTTCAAAGTGTAAGAAACAATCAATGTTTTGCAGCGTCATTTTGGAATTCAGTTATAATTAGTTCGCAAACTTTTTGATCACCTCTCATACATGTTATTACAGCAAATCACAGTCCCCAATTTTGATCTCTTTTTTTTCTTCTTTAGGTCGGTGACATAGGTATTTAAATCACAAGACCTGGTAAACAGATAAACATTTACAATAAGACAAGGAAGTAAATAGAAATGTACTGGATTCTCGAGGTAGTTTTGTTGGATGTTGAGGTGAGACAAAATTATATTTACGATTTAACACGTTATAAGACTTTTTCAGATGTCATTAATGATCTCAAGTCTAGCATTAAAAGTATTTTAGCTGAAATGCATGAAAGGGCCACTTTAGATCATACTGACTACATAAATTGTTTTGACTGTTTTAAGTGTTAACATTTTCTTCCTGAATGTTTTTCGAGCATAAGGAAAGTTTACATGGCATTTTAAACAGCCAACTTGTGCCAATATTCACCAATATAAGTTCAATAACTCCTTTATTATATAGCTAAAACATCTTCTAATTAGATAATATTAATTTTTTAAATAAAATAAATCACATTTAATCAGAATTGTATAATTCTGGATTAACAAGTGTTCAATATTTAGTCATTCTGGTCTTCCTGTCTTGCATTGATTTTCTAATTGAGCCATTTTTAAAAAAAATTCTCAGGCTTTGCTCAAATTGTCAATAAATTCAGTTTTGTTAGTGAAAAGAAAATTTTTCCCAAGCTGCCAGTACCTAGAATAAAACAAGAAAAACTACATAATAGTTGTTAAATTTTGTCAAATAACAACTTGCAAGATAACAAGAAATCCAACATATTCAACAAATGTAACATGAAAACAATGATAAATATCACAGGTATCAACTATTAAACGAACATCTGAACCTGAGCATTTGAATCATGTAAAATTTGAGATATCACATATCTATGCCAAAAAGAAATTATCATGTTGTAGAAGTACTTTTTTCCACTTTTTGGTATTAATTTACGCTATGTACGTAGTCATAAATTTTCCCCGGAAATTTGTCCGAGCGGACTTAATATAAATGTAAGGCATAAATTGACAGTTTAAGAAATCCGCGTAATTTTCTGCCCGCGGATTAAACAGATATTGAGATTCCGATGCAGGAGCTTGCCTTCCCGCTTTTCTCAAGGCTATTTTTTGGCGTCTAATGTTCTGTTTGACGGGAAAATTCCTGCTCTGACACTGTAGTCCTTGTCATGGTCTTTGAGATACCTATCTACACTGCATTTCATCGATTGTAGGGAGCCAGGCTCGTATTCATTCTCAACTTTCTTACGAATTTAAATATAAAAAAATCACAATAAAACGTCCAATTTCTTAGGTGGGATGTCTTCAATTAGAAGAAATTCTCCGTTCCCGTACAGACACTCGGTAAAAACTTCCAGGTCTCTTCTGGTTACTTTCACCGTGTTATCTTTCTTCTGTACGTCAATAAATTATTGAATTTTGTCCTTTTTAGTTCTATACAGATTTTAAGTCGAAATCAGTCAAATGCGCTACTTCTTGCTCCGATAAAATTTCAAACATTCCTTCAACGGTTTTTGTATCCGGGTCGTCAACCAGACTACCATTAACCATTTTTATTGTTTACACCGAGGCGGTGCGTTTGTTATTGAACGCTAGCATTCGGAATGTTTCGGACATACTCGATTACGTAATGCAAACTCAGCGTTTAATAAAACGTCAAGATATTGAACACTAACATTCTCTAGATTTTTGTTAGTATTTTATTAGAGGATTTTATTGAAGGATTTTAGCGTTCAATATCTTGACGTTTTATTGAAAGTTGAGTTTGCATTACGTATCGAGAAATTTTATCGGAGCAAGAAATAGGCGGATGTAATTGATTTTGACTTAAAATCAGTTGAGAACTCAAAGGACAAAAAAATTCAATTACTTATTGACGTACAGAAGAAAGATAACACGGTGAAAACAACCAGAAGAGACCTGAAAGTTTATACCGAGTGTCTGTACGGGAACGGAGATTTTCGTCTAATTGAAGACATCCCACCTAAGAAATTGGACGTTTTATTGTGAAATTTTTACATTGACATCATTCTCAAGAAAGATGGGAATGAATACGAGCCTGGCTCCCTACAATCAATGAAGTGCAGTATAGATAGGTATCTCAAAGACCATGACAAGGACTAAAGTGTCAGGGACAGGAAAATTTTTCCCCCGTCAAACAGAACATTAGACGCCAAAAAATAGCCTTGAGAAAAGCGGGTAAAGGCAAGCTCGTGCATTTGTACAGCCAACTCGTGCCAATATTCACCAATATAAGTTCAATAACCCTATATTAAAGTCCTTGTTGGAAAAAATTTCTCTGATTCAACCAGAAGACACAATGTTGTACCATACAAACACAGAACTCCAACCCCTTACTACCCAAAATGATACTTAAATCATGTGATCTAAGACTCCTTTTTTTCTTTTAACTACAGGTCCATTGACCAAAACCCTTGTAATGGATCCCCTGGATAGAGCTCAAGTACTCCTCCTTTGTGACCTGTGTCAGAGAGCTGCATTACAGAGTCATTGTGAACTTTGTCAGATTAACTTATGTAAGGCCTGCGTAGGGGAGCATCTCTCTGATTCATCTATAAGACACAATGTTGTTCCATACAAACACAGAACTTCTACTCCTAACGTTAACTACCCAAAATGTCCAAACCACACCCAGAAACATTGTGAACTTTACTGTGAGAAATGTGATATTTGTGTCTGTTCTACCTGTATATCCTCTGATAAACATCATGGGCATACATTAACAGATATATTACAGAAACCAAACTTCAGTAGAGAAATTTTAAACAAGGATTTGAAAGAACTAGAAAAAATAATACACCCAACTTATGAAGAAATTGCAACAGAAATAAACTCTAAAAAAGTCAACGTGGAAAGACATTACAAGAAGCTGACAACAGCTGTTACCAAACAAGGAGAATACTGGCACAGAGAAATTAACGTCACTGTCAACAAACAGAAATCTGAAATTGAAGAGATGAAAACTAAACACCTGGCTGCTCTTAATAAACATGAAAATGAAATCAAACAGATTACTTCTGATGTCAAACAGAGTATTCTTGACTTGAAGAAAATACTGGACTCAAATGATGTCTCCATAATCTCCGTGTACAAATCCATGAATACAGAATTTAGACGATTACCTGCTAAACTCAATGTTTCGTTACCAAGTTTTTCGCCTCATCAGATCAACACAGAACAGCTCCATCAAATGTTTGGTTCTTGTCATCATTATCCATTACAACAGAAGAACATGGCTACACAATGAAGACACCAGAAGCTGTATCCTGTCCTCCAGTCAAACTACTGCTTGATGAACCGGAGATCATCAACACCTTTGACACTGGGTATACACCGCTATACAGTGTTAGCTGTCTCAATAATGAAGAAATCTGGACATGTGGGTATGACAAAATAATGAAACTCTACAACCTCCAGGGCAAACTACTTAAGTCAATCCAAACCAAGTCTGGGAACATGCCATATGACATAGCAGTGACAAGGAGTGGACAGCTAGTTTATACTGACCCTGGTTTAAGAACTGTAAACATATTGAAGATTGACCAGCTACAGGAAGTGGTCAGGCTACAGGGGTGGAGACCTTACAATGTCTGTATTACCTCCTCTGGTCACCTCCTGATTATCATGGACAGTGATAATGATAAACAATCAAAAATCGTCCGTTACTCAGGCTTCACAGAGAAACAAACCATTCAGTTTGATAGTGAAGGTAAACCTCTGTATACACTCTGGTGTACACTTAGATACATCAGTGAGAACAGGAACCTGGATATCTGTGTGGCTGACAGTGGTGCCAAAACATTAGTGGTGGTTAATCAGGAGGGAAAACTCCGATTTAGATACACTGGTCATCCTTCTACTGACATGGGATCGTTTGGTCCATGGGGCATCACAACAGACAGCCAAAGTCAAATCCTTACAGCAGACAGTGACAACCACTGTATCCACATCCTAGATCAGGATGGACAGTTCCTCCGTTTCATTGAAAACTGTGATCTACAGCGTCCGATTTTATGTGTAGACACAAGGGATAACCTCATTGTAGCTGAGTACTACAGCGGTAAAGTGAAGAAAATCAAATACATGAAACAATGTTTTAATGATGATGATACCATGGATACATTTGTGATTGGTGTTTTATCCAGTAGCCAATCTTACACAATATAGTATTTGATTAAAGTTCTAATATAGTGTTTGTGCCAGTAATAATTAGGTATAAAATATTTTTAATAATAATTTTTCGTATCATTATTCTAACCAAAGTTGAAATGACTGCTCTGTAGCAACCCTTGCCGCTTTTCAACCACTAATGCTAAATCGGTTATCTTAAGCCTCTACAATAGGTGATTTTTTGTCCATCAATACGGGAAATTCTGCCGGTTGCTCTGGAATTTTCTTTGGCCCGGTTTTCTTGGTAACCATGACTGAAAACATTCTTCACTTTTCATACATTGTTTTAGAGTTCAAACCAAATCTATGATTGGAAAATCATCAAATTCTGAGAACCCTCATATTCTTTTTGATTTTAATGTGGGACTGGTATTTTTAATACCTTTACTCAGATGACTAAAA